>NC_091297.1:66988047-67148047 GCF_038502225.1 Cherax quadricarinatus | reverse complement strand
AAAGAGGGGTACCAGAGAGTATACCTCGACCGCGACAGAACACAAGAAGAAAGGACTACACTGAAAGAGAGGGTACAGAGACGCAAGGAGGAACGAGAAGCAATGAAAATGAGCAGGACCCAGGCACAGGAGGAAGGGCAAACACACCCCACAGAATCTCCCACCAAAAGACTCCACCCGCGACATTCCCAACGCAACTGAGCAACCTATACTACAACCCACTCACTGTTCCCTCTGCCACCAACCCCCATATCACAAACCTCACCCCAACAGCTGTCCCTTATGGGCATTCTGACCCCACCCCCATCAACACAAACCCCACCTACACCACAGCCCCATATAGGCCCCCACCAAGGCTCTCGCTCCCCCAACCCCAATATTCTTGCATGACCACAATGATAGAAAAGAAACTAAAGGTTTGGTACACAAACGCGGATGGAATAACGAATAAACATGAGGAGTGGAATGAAAGAATCAGTGAAAAATCCCCAGACATCATAGCAGTCACAGAAACAAAACTCGCTGAGACAATAACAGACACAATCTTCCCAACAGGATATCAGATCCTGAGGAAAGATAGAAGGAGTAGAGGGGGAGGAGGGGTTGCACTTCTCATAAAACACCAATGGGGATTTGAGGAAATGGAAGGCATGGACATGATTGGAGAAAGAGACTACATTGTAGGTACAATTCAGTCCGGAGAACATAAAGTAGTCATTGGAGTGATGTATAACCCACCACAGAACTGCAGGAGGCCAAGAGAGGAGTACGAAGAAAACAACAGGGTGATGGTGGACACACTGGCTGAGGTGGCAAGAAGAGCTCACTCGAGCAGAGCAAAGTTACTGGTAATGGGCGATTTCAACCACAGGGAGATCGACTGGGAAAACCTGGAGCCACATGGGGGTCCCGAAACATGGAGAGCCAAGATGATGGATGTGGTACTTGAAAACCTCATGCATCAACATGTCAGGGACACAACCAGAGAGAGAGGGGAGGATGAGCCAGCAAGACTGGATCTTGTGTTCACCCTGAGCAGTTCAGACATTGAGGACATCACTTACGAGAGGCCCCTTGGAGCTAGCGATCATGTGGTTCTGAGTTTTGACTATATAGTAGAGTTACAAGTGGAGAAGGTAACAGGAACTGAAGGGGACAGGCCAAACTATAAAAGGGGGGACTACACAGGTATGAGAAACTTCCTGCAGGAGGTTCAGTGGGACAGAGAAATGGTAGGAAAATCAGTAAACGAGATGATGGAATATGTGGCAACAAAGTGCAAGGAAGCAGAGGAAAGTTTTGTTCCCAAGGGAAACAGAAATAATAGGAAGACCAAAACGAGTCCTTGGTTTACCCGAAGGTGTAGGGAGGCAAAAACTAAGTGCAACAGAGAATGGAAAAGGTACAGGAGGCATAGGACCCAGGAAAACAAGGAGATTAGTAGAAGAGCCAGAAACGAGTATGCGCAGATAAGGAGGGAGGCCCAGCGACAGTATGAAAACGACATAGCATCGAAAGTCAAATCTGACCCGAAACTGCTGTATAGCCACATTAGGAGGAAGACAACAGTCAAGGACCAGGTGATAAAGCTGAGGAAAGAAGGTGGAGAACTCACAAGAAACGATCAAGAGGTATGTGAGGAGCTCAACACGAGATTTAAGGAAGTATTTACAGTAGACAGGAAGGACTCTGGGGGGACAGACCAGATGGGGACACCAGCAAGGAATACACCAACAAGTGTTGGACGACATACATACAGATGAGGAGGAGGTGAAGAAACTGCTAAGGGACATCGATACCTCAAAGGCAATGGGACCGGACAACATCTCTCCGTGGGTCCTTAGAGAGGGAGCAGATATGTTGTGCGTGCCACTTACCACAATCTTCAACACATCACTGGAAACTGGGCAACTACCTGAGGTATGGAAGACGGCAAATGTAGTTCCTATTTTCAAAAAAGGAGACAGAAAAGAGGCACTAAACTATAGACCTGTGTCATTGACGTGTATAGTATGCAAAATTATGGAGAAGATTATCAGGAGGAGAGTGGTGGAGCACCTGGAACGGAACAGGAGTATAAATGCCAACCAGCACGGATTCACGGAAGGCAAATCCTGTGTCGCAAACCTTCTGGAGTTTTATGATAAAATAACAGAAGTAAGACAAGAGAGAGAGGGGTGGGTTGATTGCATCTTCTTGGACTGCAAGAAGGCCTTTGACACAGTTCCTCACAAGAGATTAGTGCAGAAGCTAGAGCATCAGGCGCATATAACAGGAAGGGCACTGCAATGGATCAGAGAATACCTGACAGGGAGGCAACAACGAGTCATGGTACGTAATGATGTATCACAGTGGGCACCTGTGACGAGCGGGGTCCCACAGGGGTCGGTCCTAGGACCAGTGCTATTTTTGGTATATGTGAACGACATGACGGAAGGGTTAGACTCAGAAGTGTCCCTGTTTGCAGATGATGTGAAGTTAATGAGGAGAATTAAATCTGATGAGGACCAGGCAGGACTTCAAAGAGACCTGGACAGACTGGACACCTGGTCCAGCAAATGGCTTCTCGAATTTAATCCTGCCAAATGCAAAGTCATGAAGATAGGGGAAGGGCACAGAAGACCACAGACAGAGTATAGGCTAGGTGGCCAAAGACTGCAAACCTCACTCAAGGAGAAAGATCTTGGGGTGAGTATAACACCGAGCATGTCTCCGGAAGCACACATCAATCAGATAACTGCTGCAGCATATGGGCGCCTGGCAAACCTGAGAACAGCATTCCGATACCTTAGTAAGGAATCATTCAAGACACTGTACACCGTGTATGTCAGGCCCATACTGGAGTATGCAGCACCTGTTTGGAACCCGCACTTGATAAAGCACGTCAAGAAACTAGAGAAAGTACAAAGGTTTGCGACAAGGTTAGTTCCAGAGCTAAGGGGAATGTCCTATGAAGAAAGATTAAGGGAAATCGGCCTGACGACACTGGAGGACAGGAGGGTCAGGGGAGACATGATAACGACATATAAAATACTGCGTGGAATAGACAAGGTGGACAAAGACAGGATGTTCCAGGGAGGGGACACAGAAACAAGAGGCCACAATTGGAAGTTGAAGACACAAATGAGTCAGAGAGATAGTAGGAAGTATTTCTTCAGTCATAGAGTTGTAAGGCAGTGGAATAGCCTAGAAAATGACGTAGTGGAGGCAGGAACCATACACAGTTTTAAGACGAGGTATGATAAAGCTCATGGAGCGGGGAGAGAGAGGGCCTAGTAGCAACCGGTGAAGAGGCGGGGCCAGGAGCTAGGACTCGACCCCTGCAACCACAAATAGGTGAGTACAAATAAGTGAGTACACACACACACACATGCACACACACACAAATGTAGTTCCCATTTTTAAAAAAGGAGACAGAAAAGAGGCACTAAATTACAGACCAGTGTCACTGACGTGTATAGTATGCAAAGTCATGGAGAAGATTACCAGGAGGAGAGTAGTGGAGCACCTGGAACGGAACAAGATTATGAACGATTACCAGCATGGATTCATGGAAGGTAAATCCTGTGTCACAAACCTTCTGGAGTTCTATGACAAAGTTACAGAAGTGTGACACGAGAGAGAGAGAGGGGTGGGTTGATTGCATTTTCTTGGACTGCAAGAAGGCCTTCGACACAGTTTCTCACAAGCGACTAGTGCAGAAACTAGAGGATCAGGCACGTATAACAGGAAGGGCACTGCAATGGATCAAAGAATACCTGACAGGGAGGCAACAATGAGTCATGGTACGTGATGAGATATCACAGTGGGCACCTGTGATGAGCGGGGTCCCACAGGGGTCGGTCCTAGGACCAGTGCTATTTCTCGTATATGTGAATGACATAATGGAAGGGATAGACTCAGAGGTGTCCCTGGTCGCAGATTATGTGAAGTTAATGAGGAGAATTAAATCCGATGAGAACCAGGCATGACTTCAAAGAGACCTGGACAGGCTGGACACGTGGTCCAGCAACTGGCTCCTTGAATTCAACCCTGCCAAATGCAAAGTCATGAAGATCGGAGAAGGACAAAGAAGACTGCAGACTGAGTATAGACTAGGTGGCCAAGGACTGCAAACTTTGCTCAAGGAGAAAGATCTTGGGGTGACCATAACACCGAGCATGTCTCCGGAGGCACACATCACTCAAGATTGATGGACTGACCACATCGACTCAAGGTTGAGGGACTGATTACCTCATTCTCCTCCTGTTCTTCAAGATTCTCCTTTGTATGGACTGATGAAGCCACTGTGTGGCGAAACGTTTCCTCAGTAAAGATACCCTAGAGTTGCACATGTGTCTAATTTATCAACCAGATAACTGCTGCAGCGTATGGTCGCCTGGCAAAACTGAGAATAGCATTCCGATACCTAAGTTAGGAATCGGTCAAGACACTGTACACTGTGTACATCAGGCCCATACCTTAGTATGCGGCACCAGTTTGGAACCCAGACCTGGTCAAGCATGTCAAGAAATTAGAGAAAGTGCAAAGGTTTGCTACAAGGCTAGTTCCGGAGCTCAGGGGAATGTCCTATGAAGAAAGGTTGAGGGAAATCGGACTGACGACACTGGAGGACAGGAGGGTCAGGGGAGACATGATAACAACATACAAAATACTGAGTGGAATAGATAAGGTAGACAGAGGCAGGTTGTTCCAAAGAGAGGACACAGAAACAAGGAGTCACAGTTGGAAGCTGAAGACTCAGACGGGTCATAGGGATGTTAGGAAGTATTTCTTCAGTCATAGAATTGTCAGGAAGTAGAATAGCCTAGCAAGTGATGTAGTGGAGCCAGGAACCATACATAGCTTTAAGACGAGGTATGACAAAGCTCAGGAAACAGAGAGAGAGGACCTAGTAGCGACCAATGAAGAGGCGGGGCCAGGAGCTGAGTCTCGACCTCTCCAACCACAAATAGATGAATACACACTAGGGTTATAACTTTTTAAGTACGTAATATTGCTGTACCTTAATCAGATGAACTTTTGCCTAAAAGCAAAGAAATAACTTTTATTTCAATATCTTTTTAGAAAATGTCGCCCATAAATGAAAAAAAAACGAGTAACGAAAACAAGTAACTTAATGCATATTACATGTAATATTAATAACAAATTAAACAGCATCATTGTTGTCATGTTTGTACATATATTACTATTTATTGCATAGAATAAACCGAAGTTGCAGTTTGTTTTTGTTTGTGCAGCAACATATAGTTGTTGCATAAGTATGAGTGCACGTTCACCATAAGTATGAGTGCACGTTCACCATAAGTATGAGTGCACGTTCACCACACTGATTACTTCTTGGTATATTGTGTGTGGACGGCTCCTGCTTCCAGTGATTTTTCAGCGAGTTCAGAGTTTTTTTGTAAAGTTTCAATATTTCTGACACATTTTTGAAGTTATTTTTATGGTACATGTGATCAGTAAAACAATAATCTGCCCAGATGTATGAAATATCTGCATATCTTCTCCAAAGTCTTCCATCTTGTACGTATAAGAATGAATGCAAGAATACCGAGAATGATTCCTGAATTCCACCTAGCATTGATGATGTTTGGAATTTTCTGAAAGTTAATCAAAGGAAAGTGACCTTTTTCATCAAAGAATCTAAACACAGGTGTTAGATGGTACAAAAACTTCACATCATCTCTCCATCCTGATTTATGGAGGATCTCTTCTGTTCCATCAACAAACTGTGCCTTTAGTTCCTCATAATTCTTCACCAGTTGTGATACTAAATACTAGTTTGTGAGTTTAGCATTCACATTGCTAAACTCATAAACTAGTATTTAGTCACTTAGCCATAATACCAACTTACCTCATAATTTGTAATATTTTACAATTAAGAATAAAACTAAGTATGCCCGAAATGCCTAGCCATGCTAAGCGTTCTAGTGGTACACTCTGTAATCACAATTTTACTACATGTAAACCAAACAATAACCAAATTTCTGTAAACTCAGCATTGTAATCCTTATAGAGAATAAACTTTGAATTTGAATTTGAATTTAAATTTGAATACAAGTGATACTTGATGTCTGGAAAACTGGTTTTAGCACCAAGATTTTCATGTTATCGATGAGAAAATAACAACAGTAGACGCCAGTATATAAAGTTGCCAGTTAGTAATTGTCTGAGTTACTACTTATGATTACTAACGTAAATATATGGTGAGGAATATTTTTTATTAATCTGAGTTACCAAATATTACTTTTCTGAGAGGCGACCTTTTTTGAAAACTGAGAATTAGCGACTTTTTCATTAAATAAAACTTTATTTAAGATACAGCAGATGTCTTATTTGGAAAAAAGTGAAACCGTTATAACCCTAATACACACATATACACCGGCCGCACATTTTATACCTACCACGCCCACCACGCCCACCACGCACACCACGCCCACCACGCCCACCACGCACACCACGCCCACCACGCCCAACACGCCCATCCCTGTGCTGCACTCACGCCTTTCACAGGGCGGAGGTCGGAGTGTAACACACAAACCATCTTTCGACCACCTTGGTTGGTTGGTTGGGTTTAAAGCCTATCTACTACACCATGATCGTGGAGGCTGTACGTCACTTATCAAGGTTTACTTTAATCCTTAAAACAACAATTAAATTAAACTCTTTGTATATACACTGAGACTCTCTCTCTCTCTCTCTCATATATATATATATATATATATATATATATATATATATATATATATATATATATTATTGTAACCATGAACGACTGATATTGATCAATAACAACACTGCGGTAGCCAAGGATTCGAACCCATGTTGTACTGGCCTGCCAATGTGAGCGAGGACCACATGACGCCTTTACCGACAGGGGCACCCAGTGCTACAAGAACCAAGCACCCAGCCAAGCTAAGTGTGTTACTCTTGGTTCGGGGACATACGGAGGTGTGGGAGCTTTCAGTCTGATTTCATTCTCATTCCTGTTTGTTGTTCTAGCCTCACGAGCAACATGTATATATTATTGTAACAATAAAATATATATGCTGTTATTGATTATATATATATATATATATATATATATATATATATATATATATATATATATATATATATATATGGCTGAAGGAGACTCGAACCTACGAACCTTGGAACAAGGTACGCAGTGCTATACCAAACTCACCACACTGGACCAATACCTTGGAGTCCAGCTTGCGCTAGACTTTGATCCAAGGCAGCCAGCTTTCTGGGAGAAGGCTTACAGCTTTTCATCTCATCCCTTGCATGCATCAGCCTTACTAGAGATATTAACAATGCAAGGAATTCGCGAGAGCAGGCGAAATATACACAAACACTGATCTCTGGCCGAAGGAGACTCGAACCTACGAACCTTGGAATAAGGTACGCAGTGCTTTACCAAACTCACCTTGCATTGTTAAAATCTCTAATAAGGCTGATGCATGCTGGGGATGAGATGAAAAGCTGTAAGCCTAGTCCCTGAAAGCTGGCTGCCTTGGATCAAAGTCTAGCGCAAGCTGGACTCCAAGGTATTGGTCCAGTGTGGTGAGTTTGGTATAGCACTGCGTACCTTCTTCCAAGGTTCGTAGGTTCGAGTCTCCTTTAGCCAGAGATCAGTGTTTGTGTATATTTCGCCTGCTCTCACGAATTCCTTGCATATATATATATATATATATATATATATATATATATATATATATATATATATATATATATATATATAGATATTTATTTTTTTTTTATTATCACACTGGCCGATTCCCATGCCTGCTGGAAGTCCAAGCCCCTCGCACACAAAACCTCCTTTACCCCCTCCCTCCAACCTTTCCTAGGCCGACCCCTACCCCGCCTTCCTTCCACTACAGACTGATACACTCTTGAAGTTATTCTGTTTCGCTCCATTCTCTCCACATGTCCGAACCACCTCAACAACCCTTCCTCAGCCCTCTGGACAACAGTTTTGGTAATCCCGCACCTCCTCCTAACTTCCAAACTACGAATTCTCTGCATAATATTCACACCACACATTGCTCTCAGACATGACATCTCCACTGCCTCCAGCCTTCTCCTCGCTGCAACATTCATCACCCATGCTTCACACCCATATAAGAGCGTTGGTAAAACTATACTCTCATACATTCCCCTCTTTGCCTCCAAGGACAAAGTTCTTTGTCTCCACAGACTCCTAAGTGCACCACTCACCCTTTTCCCCTCATCAATTCTATGATTCACCTCATCTTTCATATACCCATCCGCTGACACGTCCATTCCCAAATATCTGAATAAATTCTTGAATTTACACATTCATATTCTCTTTTCTCCTTCCATAACTGATCATTCAACATTACTGCTACCCCTTCCTTTGCTCTAACTCTCTCAGATACTCCAGATTTAATCCCATTTATTTCCCCCCACCGAAACTCCCTTACCCCCTTCAGCTTTGTTTCGCTTAGGGCCAGGACATCCAACTTCTTTTCATTCATAACATCAGCAATCATCTGTTTCTTGTCATCCGCACTACATCCACGCACATTTAAGCATCCCAGTTTTATAAAGTAATAAAGAGGAACAAGAGCTATTTAGAAAAAGGGGAAAAACCTAGATGTATGTATATATATATGCATGTGCGTGTCTGTGAAGCGTGACCAAAGTGTAAGTAGGAGTAGCAAGATATCCCTGTTATCTAGCGTGTTTATGAGACAGAAAAAGAAACCAGCAATCCTACCATCATGCAAAACAGTTACAGGTTTCTGTTTCACAGTCATCTGGCAGGACGGTAGTACTTCCCTGGGTGGTTGCTGTCTACCAACCTACTATATATATATATATATATATATATATATATATATATATATATATATATATTTTATTAACACATCGGCCGATTCCCACCAAGGCAGGGTGGCCCAAAAAAGAAAAACTTTCACCATCATTCACTCCATCACTGTCTTGCCAGAAGGGTGCTTTACACTACAGTTTTTAAACTGCAACATTAACACCCCTCCTTCAGAGTGCAGGCACTGTACTTTCCATCTCCAGGACTCAAGTCCGGCCTGCCAGTTTCCCTGAATCCCTTCATAAATGTTACTTTGCTCACACTCCAACAGCACGTCAAGTATTAAAAACGATTTGTCTCCATTCACTCCTATTAAATACGCTCATGCACGCTTGCTGGAAGTCCAAGCCCCTCGCACATAAACTTCCTTTACCCCCTCCCTCCAACCTTTCCTAGGCCGACCTCTACCCCGCTTTCCCTCCACTACGATTTATACACTCAAAGTCATTCTGTTTCGTTTCATTCTCTCTACATGTCCGAACCATCTCAACAACCCCTCCTCAGCCCTCTGTATAATAGTTTTGGTAATCTCACACCTCCTAATTTCCAAACTACGAATTCTCTGCATTATATTCACACCACACATTGCCCTCAGACTCCACTGCTTCTAGCCTTCTCCTCTTTACAACATTTATCACCCATGCTTCACACCCATACAAGAGTGTTGGTAGAACTATACTCTCATACATTCCTCTCTTTGCTTCCACTGACAAAGTTCATTGTCTCCACAGACTCCTAAGTGCACCACTCACCCTTTTCCCCTCATCAATTCTATGATTCATCTCATCCTTCATAGACCCATCTGCTGACACGTCCAATCCTAAATGTCTGAATACATTCACCTCCTCCATACTCTCTCCCTCCAATCTGATATCCAGTCTTTCGTCACCTAATTTTTTTGTTATCCTCATAACCTTACTCGTTCCTATATTCACTTTTAATTTTCTTCTTTTAAATACCCTACCAAATTCATCCATCAATCTCTGCAACTTCTCTTCAGAATCTCCCAAAAGCACAATGTTATCAGAAAAGAGTAACTGTGACAACTCCCACTTTGTGTTTGATTCTTTATCTTTTAACTCCACACCTCTTGCCATTTACTTCTCTTACAACCCCATCTATAAATATAATGAACAACCACGGTGACATCACACACCCTTGTCTAAGGCCTACTTTTACTGGGAAATAATCTCCCTCTGTCCTACATACTCTAACCTGAGCCTCACTATCCTCGTAAAAACTCTTCACTGCTTTCAGTAACCTACCTCCTATCTCATACACCTGCAATATCTGCCCCATTGCCCCCCTATCCACCTTGTCATATTCCTTTTCCAAATCCATAAATGCCACAAAAACCTCTTTAGCCTTATCTAAATACTGTTCACTTATATGTTTCACTGTAAACTCCTGGTCCACACACCCCCTACCTTTCCTAAAGCCTCCTTGTTCATCTGCTATCCTACTTTCCGTCTTAATCTTAATTCTTTCAATAATAACTCTACCATACACTTTACCAGGTATACTCAACAGACTTATTCCCCTACAATTTTTGCACTCTCTTCTATCCCCTTTGCCTTTATACAGAGGAACTATGCATGCTCTCTGCCAATCCGTAGGTACCTTACCCTCTTCCATACATTTATTAAATAATTGTACCAACCACTCCAAAACTATATCCCCTCCTGCTTTTAGCACTTCTATCTTTATCCCATCAATCCCAGCTGCCTTACCTCATTTCATTCTACCTACTTCCTCACGAACTTCCCCCACACTCACAACTGGCTATTCCTCACTCCTACAAGATGCTATTCCTCCTTGTCCTATACACGAAATCACAGCTTCTCTATCTTCATCAACATTTAACAATTCCTCAAAATATTCCCTCCATCTTCCCGATACCTCTAACTCTCCATTTAATAACTCTCCTCTCCTATTGTTAACTCTCAAATCCATTTGTTCTCTAGGCTTCCTCAACTTATTAATCTCATTCCAAAACTGTTTCTTATTTTCAACAAAATTTGTTGATAACATCTCACTCACTCTCTCATTTGCTCTCTTTTTACACTGCTTCACTACTTTCTTAACCTCTCTTTCTCTCTCCATATACTCTTCCCTCCTTGCATCACTTCTACTTTGTAAAAACTTCTCATATGCTAACTTTTTCTCCCTTACTACTCTCTTTACATCATCATTCCACCAATCGCTCCTCTTCCCTCCCGCACCCACTTTCCTGTAACCACAAACTTCTGCTGAACACTCTAACACTACATTTTTAAACCTACCCCATACCTCTTCGACCCCATTGCCTATGCTCTCATTAGCCCATCTATCCTCCAATAACTGTTTATATCTTACCCTAACTGCCTCCTCTTTTAGTTTATAAACCTTCACCTCTCTCTTTTCTGATGCTTCTATTCTCCTTGTATCCCATCTACCTTTTACTCTCAGTGTAGCTACAACTAGAAAATGATCTGATATATCTGTGGCCCCTCTATAAACATGTACATCCTGAAGTCTACTCAACAGTCTTTTATCTACCAATACATAATCCAACAAACTACTGTCATTTCGCCCTACATCATATCTTGTATACTTATTTATCCAGTTTTTCTTAAAATATGTATTACCTATAACTAAACCCCTTTCTATACAAAGTTCAATCAAAGGGCTCCCATTATCATTTACACCTGGCACCCCAAACTTACCTACCACACCCTCTCTAAAAGTTTCTCCTACTTTAGCATTCAGGTCCCCTACCACAATTACTCTCTCACTTGGTTCAAAGGCTCCTATACATTCACTTAACATCTCCCAAAATCTCTCTCTCTCCTCTGCATTCCTCTCTTCTCCAGGTGCATACACGCTTATTATGACCCACTTTTCGCATCCAACCTTTACTTTAATCCACATAATCCTTGAATTTACACATTCATAATCTCTTTTCTCCTTCCATAACTGATCCTTCAACATTACTGCTACCCCTTCCTTTGTTCTAAATCTCTCAGATACTCCAGATTTAATCCCATTTATTTCCCCCCACCGAAACTCCCCTACCCCCTTCAGCTTTGTTTCGCTTAGGGCCAGGACATCCAACTTCTTTTCATTCATAACATCAGCAATCATCTGTTTCTTGTCATCCGCACTACATCCACGCACATTTAAGCATCCCAGTTTTATAAAGTTTTTCTTCTTCTCTTTTTTAGTAAATGTCTACAGGAGAAGGGGTTACTAGCCCATTGCTCCCGGCATTTTAGTCGCCTCATACGACACGCATGGCTTACGGAGGAAAGATTCTTTTCCACTTCCCCATGGACAATAGAAGAAATAAAGAGGAACAAGAGCTATTTAGAAAAAGGGGAAAAACCTAGATGTATGTATATATATATGCATGTGCGTGTCTGTGAAGCGTGACCAAAGTGTAAGTAGGAGTAGCAAGATATCCCTGTTATCTAGCGTGTTTATGAGACAGAAAAAGAAACCAGCAATCCTACCATCATGCAAAACAGTTACAGGTTTCTGTTTCACAGTCATCTGGCAGGACGGTAGTACTTCCCTGGGTGGTTGCTGTCTACCAACCTACTATATATATATATATATATATATATATATATATATATATATATATATATATATATATATATATATATATATATATATATATTTTATTAACACATCGGCCGATTCCCACCAAGGCAGGGTGGCCCAAAAAAGAAAAACTTTCACCATCATTCACTCCATCACTGTCTTGCCAGAAGGGTGCTTTACACTACAGTTTTTAAACTGCAACATTAACACCCCTCCTTCAGAGTGCAGGCACTGTACTTTCCATCTCCAGGACTCAAGTCCGGCCTGCCAGTTTCCCTGAATCCCTTCATAAATGTTACTTTGCTCACACTCCAACAGCACGTCAAGTATTAAAAACGATTTGTCTCCATTCACTCCTATTAAATACGCTCATGCACGCTTGCTGGAAGTCCAAGCCCCTCGCACATAAACTTCCTTTACCCCCTCCCTCCAACCTTTCCTAGGCCGACCTCTACCCCGCCTTCCCTCCACTACGATTTATACACTCAAAATCATTCTGTTTTGTTTCATTCTCTCTACATGTCCGAACCATCTCAACAACCCCTCCTCAGCCCTCTGTATAATAGTTTTGGTAATCTCACACCTCCTAATTTCCAAACTACGAATTCTCTGCATTATATTCACACCACACATTGCCCTCAGACTCCACTGCTTCTAGCCTTCTCCTCTTTACAACATTTATCACCCATGCTTCACACCCATACAAGAGTGTTGGTAGAACTATACTCTCATACATTCCTCTCTTTGCTTCCACTGACAAAGTTCATTGTCTCCACAGACTCCTAAGTGCACCACTCACCCTTTTCCCCTCATCAATTCTATGATTCATCTCATCCTTCATAGACCCATCTGCTGACACGTCCAATCCTAAATGTCTGAATACATTCACCTCCTCCATACTCTCTCCCTCCAATCTGATATCCAGTCTTTCGTCACCTAATTTTTTTGTTATCCTCATAACCTTACTCGTTCCTATATTCACTTTTAATTTTCTTCTTTTAAATACCCTACCAAATTCATCCATCAACCTCTGCAACTTCTCTTCAGAATCTCCCAAAAGCACAGTGTTATCAGCAAAGAGCAACTGTGACAACTCCCACTTTGTGTTTGATTCTTTATCTTTTAACTCCACACCTCTTGCCATTCACTTCTCTTACAACCCCATCTATAAATATAATGAACAACCACGGTGACATCACACACCCTTGTCTAAGGCCTACTTTTACTGGGAAATAATCTCCCTCTGTCCTACATACTCTAACCTGAGCCTCACTATCCTCGTAAAAACTCTTCACTGCTTTCAGTAACCTACCTCCTATCTCATACACCTGCAATATCTGCCCCATTGCCCCCCTATCCACCTTGTCATATTCCTTTTCCAAATCCATAAATGCCACAAAAACCTCTTTAGCCTTATCTAAATACTGTTCACTTATATGTTTCACTGTAAACTCCTGGTCCACACACCCCCTACCTTTCCTAAAGCCTCCTTGTTCATCTGCTATCCTACTTTCCGTCTTAATCTTAATTCTTTCAATAATAACTCTACCATACACTTTACCAGGTATACTCAACAGACTTATTCCCCTACAATTTTTGCACTCTCTTCTATCCCCTTTGCCTTTATACAGAGGAACTATGCATGCTCTCTGCCAATCCGTAGGTACCTTACCCTCTTCCATACATTTATTAAATAATAGTACCAACCACTCCAAAACTATATCCCCTCCTGCTTTTAGCACTTCTATCTTTATCCCATCAATCCCAGCTGCCTTACCTCATTTCATTCTACCTACTTCCTCACGAACTTCCCCCACACTCACAACTGGCTATTCCTCACTCCTACAAGATGCTATTCCTCCTTGTCCTATACACGAAATCACAGCTTCTCTATCTTCATCAACATTTAACAATTCCTCAAAATATTCCCTCCATCTTCCCGATACCTCTAACTCTCCATTTAATAACTCTCCTCTCCTATTGTTAACTCTCAAATCCATTTGTTCTCTAGGCTTCCTCAACTTATTAATCTCATTCCAAAACTGTTTCTTATTTTCAACAAAATTTGTTGATAACATCTCACTCACTCTCTCATTTGCTCTCTTTTTACACTGCTTCACTACTTTCTTAACCTCTCTTTCTCTCTCCATATACTCTTCCCTCCTTGCATCACTTCTACTTTGTAAAAACTTCTCATATGCTAACTTTTTCTCCCTTACTACTCTCTTTACATCATCATTCCACCAATCGCTCCTCTTCCCTCCCGCACCCACTTTCCTGTAACCACAAACTTCTGCTGAACACTCTAGCACTACATTTTTAAACCTACCCCATACCTCTTCGACCCCATTGCCTATGCTCTCATTAGCCCATCTATCCTCCAATAACTGTTTATATCTTACCCTAACTGCCTCCTCTTTTAGTTTATAAACCTTCACCTCTCTCTTTTCTGATGCTTCTATTCTCCTTGTATCCCATCTACCTTTTACTCTCAGTGTAGCTACAACTAGAAAATGATCTGATATATCTGTGGCCCCTCTATAAACATGTACATCCTGAAGTCTACTCAACAGTCTTTTATCTACCAATACATAATCCAACAAACTACTGTCATTTCGCCCTACATCATATCTTGTATACTTATTTATCCAGTTTTTCTTAAAATATGTATTACCTATAACTAAACCCCTTTCTATACAAAGTTCAATCAAAGGGCTCCCATTATCATTTACACCTGGCACCCCAAACTTACCTACCACACCCTCTCTAAAAGTTTCTCCTACTTTAGCATTCAGGTCCCCTACCACAATTACTCTCTCACTTGGTTCAAAGGCTCCTATACATTCACTTAACATCTCCCAAAATCTCTCTCTCTCCTCTGCATTCCTCTCTTCTCCAGGTGCATACACGCTTATTATGACCCACTTTTCGCATCCAACCTTTACTTTAATCCACATAATTCTTGAATTTACACATTCATAATCTCTTTTCTCCTTCCATAACTGATCCTTCAACATTACTGCTACCCCTTCCTTTGTTCTAAATCTCTCAGATACTCCAGATTTAATCCCATTTATTTCCCCCCACCGAAACTCCCCTACCCCCTTCAGCTTTGTTTCGCTTAGGGCCAGGACATCCAACTTCTTTTCATTCATAACATCAGCAATCATCTGTTTCTTGTCATCCGCACTACATCCACGCACATTTAAGCATCCCAGTTTTATAAAGTTTTTCTTCTTCTCTTTTTTAGTAAATGTCTACAGGAGAAGGGGTTACTAGCCCATTGCTCCCGGCATTTTAGTCGCCTCATACGACACGCATGGCTTACGGAGGAAAGATTCTTTTCCACTTCCCCATGGACAATAGAAGAAATAAAGAAGAACAAGAGCTATTTAGAAAAAGGAGAAAAACCTAGATGTATGTATATATATATATATATATATATGCATGTGCGTGTCTGTGAAGTGTGACCAAAGTGTAAGTAGGAGTAGCAAGATATCCCTGTTATCTAGCGTGTTTATGAGACAGAAAAAGACACCAGCAATCCTACCATCATGCAAAACAGTTACAGGTTTCTGTTTCACAGTCATCTGGCAGGACGGTAGTACTTCCCTGGGTGGTTGCTGTCTACCAACCTACTACCTATATATATATATATATATATATATATATATATATATATATATATATATATATATATATATATATGCAGAGAGATACACTGTTTACATACACTGAGAGATACACACTTGTCAATATACATAACGTTGACAACCTGTGTCTCCCCGACTCTTACATATTCATACACTGTCAGGACAAATTACATCAACAATAATAGTAATAATACGCTAATATGTCTTCTGTTACTACTGACAACATCAACACAACAACAACAACAACAGCAATAATAATAATAATAATAATAATAATAATAATAAAAGAAGAAGAAGAAGAAGAAGAAGAAGAAGAAGAAGAAGAAGAAGAAGAAGAAGAAGAAGAAGAAGAAGAAGAAGAAGAAGAAGAAGAAGAAGAAGAAGAAGAAGAAAGAAAAAAAAGATAAATCAAGAAAGCGGCTGTAACTTTTTTATTACTGTCTAGAACAATTATTTGTTTATCTAACGTTGGAATTTAATTGTCAAGGCATACATTGTTACCAATGTATTTACGATCTACTCCATTGTTACCAATGTATTTGCGATTTACTTCATTGTTACCAATGTATTTACGATTTACTCCATTCGAATCATAGATTCAAGATGGCTGTCATGTTGGCAGCCAACACAGGATAATTTTATTGAATACTGAAGAGTTTAATTTTTTTTTTAAGAATTAGATGATGAATGTTTCCAGTTGTCCGACCGGCAAACAAAAGTTTGAAGATGGAGATGGTGGCTGAGTTGTTGAAGTTGGTCAGCAGGTCGCTGATGGCATCTCTGCTGCAAGTGTTAACAGTGGTGATAGTACTGTTGTAGCGGACACTTGTAACATATACTTGTAACATACACTTGTAATATACACTTGTAACATACACTTGTAACATACACTTGTAACATATACTTGTAACATACACTTGTAACATATACTTGTAACATATACTTGTAACATACACTTGTAACATACACTTGTAACATACACTTGTAACATACACTTGTAACATATACTTGTAACATATACTTGTAACATATACTTGTAACATACACTTGTAACATACACTTGTAACATATACTTGTAACATATACTTGTAACATATACTTGTAACATATACTTGTAACATACACTTGTAACGTACACTTGTAACATACACTTGTAACATATACTTGTAACATATACTTGTAACATACACTTGTAACATACACTTGTAACATACACTTGTAACATACACTTGTAACATATACTTGTAACATATACTTGTAACATATACTTGTAACATACACTTGTAACATATACTTGTAACATATACTTGTAACATATACTTGTAACATACACTTGTAACATACACTTGTAACATACACTTGTAACATATACTTGTAACATATACTTGTAACATACACTTGTAACATACACTTGTAACATATACTTGTAACATATACTTGTAACATACACTTGTAACATATACTTGTAACATACACTTGTAACATATACTTGTAACATACACTTGTAACATATACTTGTAACATATACTTGTAACATACACTTATAACATATACTTGTAACATATACTTTTAACATACACTTGTAACATACACTTGTAACATATACTTGTAACATACACTTGTAACATATACTTGTAACATATACTTGTAACATATACTTGTAACATACACTTGTAACATACACTTGTAACATACACTTGTAACATATACTTGTAACATATACTTGTAACATACACTTGTAACATATACTTGTAGCATGTACTTGTAACATACACTTGTAACATACACTTGTAACATATACTTGTAACATATACTTGCAACATACACTTGTAACATACACTTGTAACATATACTTGTAACATATACTTGTAACATACACTTGTAACATACACTTGTAACATACACTTGTAACATACACTTGTAACATACACTTGTAACATATACTTGTAACATATACTTGTAACATACACTTGTAACATACACTTGTAACATACACTTGTAACATACACTTGTAACATATACTTGTAACATATACTTGTAACATACACTTGTAACATATACTTGTAGCATGTACTTGTAACATATACTTGTAACATACACTTGTAACATATACTTGTAACATATACTTGCAACATACACTTGTAACATACACTTGTAACATATACTTGTAACATATACTTGCAACATACACTTGTAACATACACTTGTAACATATACTTGTAACATATACTTGTAACATACACTTGTAACATACACTTGTAACATACACTTGTAACATATACTTGTAACATACACTTGTAACATACACTTGTAACATATACTTGTAACATATACTTGTAACATACACTTGTAACATACACTTGTAACATATACTTGTAACATACACTTGTAACATACACTTGTAACATACACTTGTAACATACACTTGTAACATACACTTGTAACATATACTTGTAACATACACTTGTAACATACACTTGTAACATATACTTGTAACATACACTTGTAACATACACTTGTAACATATACTTGTTACATACACTTGTAACATATACTTGTTACATACACTTGTAACATGCACTTGTAACATATACTTATAACATATACTTGTAATATACACTTGTAACATATACTTGTTACATACACTTGTAACATACACTTGTAACATATACTTGTAACATATACTTGTTACATACACTTGTAACATACACTTGTAACATATACTTGTAACATACACTTGTAACATACTCTTACTGAATTCAAATGCACAAATGACCTTACCTGTGGGACTCCGCTTACCCCTGCAGGGTCACACTACAACATGTCTGGCTACCTTACTTGGGGGACACAACTTGCCCCTGCAGGGTCACACTACCTCACAACATGTCTGGCTACCTTTTATGGGGGACACAACTTGCCCCTGCAGGGTCACACTACCTTACAACATGTCTGGCTACCTTACATGGGGGACACAGCTTGCCCCTGCAGGGTCACACTACCTTACAACATGTCTGGCTACCTTACATGGGGGACACAGCATACCCCTGCAGAATAGAGTCACACTACCTTACAGCATGTCTGGCTACCTTACATGAGGGACACAGCTTGCCCCTGCAGGGGTCACACTACCTTACAACATGTCTGGCTACCTTACATGAGGGACACAGCTTGCCCCTGCAGGGGTCACACTACCTTACAACATGTCTGGCTACCTTACATGGGGGGACACAGCTTACCCCTGCAGGGTCACACTACCTTACAACATGTCTGGCTACCTTACATGGGGGGACACAGCTTACCCCTGCAGGGTCACACTACCTTAGAACATGTCTGGCTACCTTACATGGGGGACACAGCTTGCCTCTGCAGGGTCACACTACCTTACAACTTGTCTGGCTACCTTACATGGGGGACACAGCTTGCCTCTGCAGGGTCACACTACCTTACAACTTGTCTGGCTACCTTACATGGGGGACACAGCTTACCCCTGCAGGGTCACACTACCTTACATGTCTGGCTACCTTACCTGTGGGACGTAGCTTACCCCTGCAGGGTCACACTACCTTAGAACATGTCTGGCTACCTTACATGTGGGACGTAGTTTACCCCTGCAGGGTCACAGTACCTTACATGTCTGGCTACCTTACCTGTGGGACGTAGCTTACCCCTGCAGGGTCACACTACCTTAGAACATGTCTGGCTACCTTACATGGGGGACACAGCTTGCCCCTGCAGGGTCACACTACCTTAGAACATGTCTGGCTACCTTACATGGGGGACACAGCTTGCCCCTGCAGGGTCACACTACCTTACATGTCTGGCTACCTTACCTGTGGGACGTAGCTTACCCCTGCAGGGTCACACTACCTTAGAACATGTCTGGCTACCTTACATGTGGGACGTAGTTTACCCCTGTAGGGTCACACTACAACTACGACAAGACACTTCCCTGCCATGACCATCCTAAAGCACTGTGAAAGTCATTTAATAATTATTTGTCGTTTACTGTGAAAGGGCAGATTGAGTACTATGATGGAGATCTTCATGTTGCTGACTGCATATACTGTCATACCTGCAGTATTAAATTCTGCAATAATTACGGTGAAATGCTGCAACTTTGAATTGATTTAGATTTTTGCCTGAAGTGGCTAGTTTATTGTGCGCCCCGTATCCATCCTGTGGACGGTAGTGCAAGAGCATACGGATACACAAAAGGCCCATGAACTAGGCCCCAAAAGGGTTAACATGTGTACATATGGATTTATATCTACATATCTACAATTTACTTATCTGTTACAAGCAAATTTAGGAAATTTGATTAGTATATCTGTTATCTTATTTTCATTAATAACATATCTTGACATGTCACATGTCTCTGTATTCCTTAACAAGTTTTTTTTTTATATTTTTATTTAAAAGGACACAGTACAAGATATAAATAAATAAAAGAACACGATAATTATCCATTTGCAAATACAATGACTTACCATCAGCCCCATAACATACCCTAAGTGTTACATAACATACCCTAAGTGTTACATAACATACCCTAAGTGTTACATAACATACCCTAAGTGTTACATAACATACCCTAAGTGTTACATAACATACCCTAAGTGTTACATAACATACCCTAAGTGCTACATTCATATTGTATTAAAGGATATACCATCACCGAACAATGAAGAGAACAGGATAACACCTGCTCAGAAAATACATTAACAAAGTCTAAACCTACAAATCATGCCTGTTATACAGTACAATAAGACCTTCTTGCACAAAGTACACAGATGTGATACAGCATACGAAGGATAAAATTATACATTACAATAATTAAACAGAAGACTAACCTAACCCTACAATAAAATTGCAAAGACATACCACAATAATACTTCCCGCAAATAGCAGGAAACTCTTAACAGAATAAAGAGCGAGAGAGCTCCAGCACAGAACAAAAACATTAGCAAAAACAAACTCACAATTTATGTCTGTGCACACACAAATCCCCCACAGCTCTGTACAATTAGACACCTTGCACAAAGTGCCCAGGAAATATCATACAACATACAAAATTAAAATTATACAGAACATTAACTTAAACATTAAGCAAACCAAAGCCTACAATAAACAATACATTGGTACATATCACAATGAAACTCCCCACATAAAAACTGGGCAAGAAACACCCGCACAAAATTCACAAACTCAATTTAAACCAGCAAATAATAGAGCCTACTAGACTGGAGAATACACTAGACCTCATCTTCACTAACAATGATGATCTGATAAGAAATGTCACCATATCAAAAACAATATACTCAGATCACAACATAATTGAGGTTCAGACATGTATGCGCGGAGCCCCAGACCGACATAATGAGACTAGTCACGAGGGAGCATTCACCAAATTCAACTTCAATAACAAAAACATAAAGTGGGACCAAGTAAACCAAGTCCTAACCGATATAAGCTGGGAAGATATACTAAGCAACACAGACCCCAACTTATGCCTAGAACAGATTAACTTGGTGGCACTCGATGTATGCACAAGGCTTATTCCTCTAAGAAAAAGGAGGAGTAGATGTAAAATAGAAAGAGACAGGCGCTCCCTTTACAGGCGACGGAAAAGAATAACAGAGCGGCTTAAAGAGGTCAATATATCTGAAATGCGTAGGGAGACACTGGTCAGAGAAATAGCAAGCATCGAACTTAAGCTAAAGGAATCTTATAGGTGTCAGAAATCGCGGGAAGAACTAAAAGCCATAAATGAAATCGAAAGAAACCCAAAGTATTTCTGCTCCTATGCCAAATCAAAGTCGAGAACAACGTCCAATATTGGGCCCCTACTTAAACAAGATGGGTCCTACACAGATGACAGCAAGGAAATGAGTGAGCTACTCAAGTCCCAATATGACTCAGTTTTTAGCAAGCCGTTAACCAGACTGAGAGTCGAAGATCAAAATGAATTTTTTATGAGAGAGCCACAAAATTTTATTAACACAAGCCTATCCGATGTTATCCTGACGCCAAATGACTTCGAACAGGCGATAAATGACATGCCCATGCACTCTGCCCCAGGGCCAGACTCATGGAACTCCATGTTCATCAAGAACTGCAAGAAGCCCCTATCGCGAGCCTTTTCCATCCTATGGAGAGGGAGCATGGACACGGGGGTCGTCCCACAGTTACTAAAAACAACAGACATAGCCCCACTTCACAAAGGGGGCAGTAAAGCAACAGCAAAGAACTACAGACCAACAGCACTAACATCCCATATCATAAAAATCTTTGAAAGGGTCCTAAGAAGCAAGATCACCACCCATCTAGAAACCCATCAGTTACACAACCCAGGGCAACATGGGTTTAGAACAGGTCGCTCCTGTCTGTCTCAACTATTGGATCACTACGACAAGGTCCTAAATGCAGTAGAAGACAAAAAGAATGCAGATGTAATATATACAGACTTTGCAAAAGCCTTCGACAAGTGTGACCATGGCGTAATAGCGCACAAAATGCGTGCTAAAGGAATAACAGGAAAAGTCGGTCGATGGATCTATAATTTCCTCACTAACAGAACACAGAGAGTAGTCGTCAACATAGTAAAGTCCGAGGCAGCTACGGTGAAAAGCTCTGTTCCACAAGGCACAGTACTCGCTCCCATCTTGTTCCTCATCCTCATATCCGACATAGACAAGGATGTCAGCCACAGCACCGTGTCTTCCTTTGCAGATGACACCCGAATCTGCATGACAGTGTCTTCCATTGCAGACACTGCAAGGCTCCAGGCGGACATCAACCAAATCTTTCAGTGGGCTGCAGAAAACAATATGAAGTTCAACGATGAGAAATTTCAATTACTCAGATATGGTAAACACGAGAAATTAAATCTTCATCAGAGTACAAAACAAATTCTGGCCACAAAATAGAGCGAAACACCAACGTCAAAGACCTGGGAGTGATCATGTCGGAGGATCTCATCTTCAAGGACCATAACATTGTATCAATCGCATCTGCTAGAAAAATGACAAGATGGATAATGAGAACCTTCAAAACTAGGGAGGCCAAGCCCATGATGACACTCTTCAGGTCACTTGTTCTATCTAGGCTGGAATATTGCTGCACACTAACAGCACCTTTCAAGGCAGGTGAAATTGCTGACCTAGAAAATGTACAGAGAACCTTCACGGCGCGCATAACGGAGATAAAACACCTCAATTACTGGGAGCGCTTGAGGTTCCTAAACCTGTATTCCCTGGAATGCAGGCGGGAGAGATACGTGATTATATACACCTGGAAAATCCTAGAGGGACTAGTACCGAACTTGCACACGAAAATCACTCACTACGAAAGCAAAAGACTTGGCAGACGATGCACCATCCCCCCAATGAAAAGCAGGGGTGTCACTAGCACGTTAAGAGACCATACAATAAGTGTCAGGGGCCCGAGACTGTTCAACTGCCTCCCAGCACACACAAGGGGAATTACCAACAGACCCCTGGCTGTCTTCTAGCTGGCACTGGACAAGCACCTAAAGTCGGTTCCTGACCAGCCGGGCTGTGGCTCGTACGTTGGTTTGCGTGCAGCCAGCAGCAACAGCCTGGTTGATCAGGCTCTGATCCACCAGGAGGCCTGGTCACAGACCGGGCCGCGGGGGCGTTGACCCCCGGAACTCTCTCCAGGTAAACTCCAGGCAAGTAAAAGACATAACATCATACATGCAAGTACAACACATTCAACTAACAAAATCCTAACATAAGGTATTAAAACTGTCTAGTTACACGACATAAAAACCTTATCTCCCTATTTGAAACTCAATAGTAATTATTGCTTAAATTAAATTGTGCAATGCATGGACATGAGAAAGTATATAACAATCCTAAATCTGGAATTGAATAAAACAATAACAGGAAGTACTTGCAACTAAATCTTAGACCTACATATGTGCAATAAACAGCCCATACTATCGGACTCTTGACCTACTTAGCAAGCTTAACGTCCCCAAACACCTATTCCAAAGTAATTCAAAACACAACTTATGGACATGCTTAGTAACACAATGGACCAAATTCACATAAAGTATAAATAGTCACAAGGCATGACATTATATAAACCACCAGAACAGATGCCTAAGCCACCAATCCCTGACAGTTAGTTCAAGAATTATCCCATTACCAAAAAAAAAAAAAAATCTATATTACTTACATGTGGAACTAAACTGAAAACAGGGTGACTTTGACTGAATTAAAAGATGAATTAACTCGCAAGGAACACAACCAGGTCTCAAATTGAAGCCCTCACATACTCCACCCACACATCACATACAACACAACCTCCACAACCTTACCATACCCACCATTCACCAAAGGAGACTAGCCCCTTGCCCGCCCCCATGATCCAGGAAGAGTTTCGCCACAAAGAGGTTACGATAACCCTCCGAGAAACTGGACTCCCAACGCTCCCCATATATTAATCTATTCTTACACATTGTTCTATAGAACCTAGCTGCTAACGCTTTTATCCTCAACTGACCTTGAACCTCCCTCATTCCCCAAGAAACATGCAAATAATCTGTCATAACATACATCAAAGCCCTTCCCACTGCTCCTGATACCCCACTAACATCCATCGACAAGGTCCTAAGATACGACCAACTCCCCCCCCCCCCCCAACAGCCTGATAACACCCGCCATCCAGACCCTCACCCCCTCAAAGACGAGCAAAAATATACCACATGATAGGCGGTTTCCTCCATGAGGAAACGATATACCAACTCCCTGACCCTTGCTGGTATCTTAAGCAGCCTGAACTCCCTCCATATCACCTGCCAGTTATATATGTGGTACACGACAACCCCCTGTAAGACACCCCTTCCCCACACTGCATCCACCAACGTTTTAACCCTCAATATTGAAACCTGTCGCACTGTTAATAAGATCCTGAGCAAATCCTCGCAATCTCTCAAGTCCCTGCCACTCCACCAGTTTCTAGCATCCCTCATCACCCTATCAACCCTAATACCCCCTCCCCCCACCCTAATATACCTCTGCTTAATATATAAGGCCATCGCCCTAGGCCCCAAAGCCAACAATCCCAGACCCCCTCCGTTTCACATCTGTCATAACCACCTCCTTAGATAACCAGGCCCTCCCAAACCCCCACGCAAACCTCAAAACCCTCCTCTGTATTTCCTGAATGTCCTGCGCCCGCAAAGAGAACACCTCTGCCACACCCCATACCTTACTATACACAAGCGAGTTAATAACCAGGACCCGCTGCTGTAACGCCACTTCGCTAACCCTCAAACCTCTAAGCTTGCCCAGAACCCTACTCATGACTAATTCAGAGTTGATCCTTCTGCAATCCTGCACCTGTGACATATACCAAATCTCACAAACCCTAAGTCTGTCACCAACTGACCATCCCATCCCCTTCCCCAATCTCCCCCAACCCAAGACTCTACCTCCCATAACCTCGACTTTGCAAAATTAACTTCCATACCCGAAACATCCCCAAAACCCTTAATTACCTCACCCACCCTTCTTAAACTCCCCCACTCATTACCAGAACAGTGGTGTCATCAACATAACCCACAATTCCCCCCATGCAGCCCCCTTCTAACCCCCGCAATTTCTCCTCCACAGCCTCAAAGAAAGGATGCTGCACACATGCAAAGAGCAACTGTGAGAGCGGGCAACCCTGCCTTAAGCTCTGTTCCATCAGCACCGGCTCCCCCAGCCTTCCATTAACCTGCACCTTCATAACTGCCCCCTCATATAGAGTGCACACCCATCTCACTACCCCCCCTCCAAAACCCAACTTCTCTAAACAGACCCATAAAAATTCCCTCTTCACATAGTCATAAGCCTGAGCCCAATCCAAACCAAGGACACCCCCTCCCAGGCAGTTCTCTATAAAATCCCTTATCCTACTGTGCCCCTTCTTCATACTTCGTCCCGGGATCCCACACTGACCTCTATGTATCACAACCCCAATTACCTTCTTTAATCTATTACCCAATATCTTTGCAAAAATTTTATAATTCGAACACATTAATGACAACGGACGATAATCACCCAAACCCTTCCCCTCCCTCCCCTTCGGCACCAAGACAACAATCCCAGTTTTGTGTGTTCGCCCAATCCATCCACTGCTCAACATATAATTCAGAACTTCCACTAGGCACTTCCACAGAATCTCCCAATGTGCTCTATAAAAATCATTAGATAAACCATCTATTTCTGGTGCCTTCCCCTGACTCAACCCTTGCACCACCTCCCCCACCTCTGCCTCCATAATGCTGCCCTCCAACATTTCCCTGTCCCCATGCCCCAAACCCAGATGTGCTCTGATAACCCCAAATGAATCCAACCCAACAACCCCCTCCCTCCTCTTCCATTTCTCCCGAAACCAATAATCTGCATACCTACTGATACCGTCTGTATTAGAAAGACACTGACCCTGCACATAACCCCCCCTCCCCCACCACTAAATGCGCAACAGTAGTCCTCAACTGTCTGTCCTTGAATCTCCTTAGTACATACCCGGATGGCCTGTCATCTTTTAAGACGTCCTCCAAGCCGCCCTGACTCGGATTGCATCAAACCGTTCGTTATGAATCTCCAATAAACGACTTCTAAGTTGCCCCATAACACCACTCACACCTTCCCTACCCCCCCCCATAACAATCATTCAACTGCCCCTCTAAGTAATTCTGCAGGCCAAACCGCCAGCGTGCCTGTTCCCTGCCACGTGCCTTGAAAAATTTTGCAATCTCCACCTTTGCATACAACTCCCACCAGTCTAGCAAATTCACATCCTCATCCCTAGCCTCCCAAAAAAACTTTCCATCAGCCCTGAAAGGGCAAACCTAGATCCTCCTCCTGTAAAAGCCGAACATTCAATTTCCAATAACTCGGAAATATGCGCGGAATACCATCTACCCTAAGGTCAGCCAACATCGCCCTGTGATCAGACAAACCCATGTCAATAGTCCTAACCCTCTCCACACCCATCCCCTGCATAACATAAATCCTATCCAACCGTGCTTCATAACTCCCCCGCACATACGTGTGCTCCACCTGATACCCCCCCCCCTGCCCACCACATCAACCACCCCCACATCCCGTAAAGCATCCCTCAAAACGCTAAACACACACCCCGCACCTCTCGGTCTCACATCTCCATGCCGGATCACACAATTACAATCTCCTTCAACTATCGAAACAGCAGGTAAACCCCTGAGATAGTAGAACAAAACTTCATCAACAAAGTCTGCTTTTACCCTCATGTTACTAATTGTCGGCATATAAATCACCACAAAACATACCCTCCCCTTCCCCCAATACCCATCCCCTCTCCCCCCTCCTCCTCCCCCCTCCTCCCACCCCATGACAGCCACTCCTCCCTTTAAATGTAAAGCCAAACTTACAAACATCTTATATCCCCTCAATTGCAACTCACATCCTGACCTATGGTTGTGCTCCTGCAAGAAACAAACGTCCACGTCACACCTTCTCAAAAACCACTCCAACCACGCCCTTTTGACTTCATTCTTGAGACCATTAACGTTTAAAGTCACACACCTGAATGTTCAAGGAAAAACGGCTTACCTCTGTGCCGCTGTGGCTTGCTCACACTCCCTTTTATGATGCCCACACTCTCCTTACCATTCTTCCTAATCAGACCCCCACCCCCCTTGTCCCACCCCACCCGATTTCCCCTGTGCACCCCCCCCTGTAGTGGTTTTCCCTACCACATCTGCCCATACCTTCTTACCTGGTCTCTGCCCAGGTGTCAATACTTCATCCAATTCAGACGACCCCGCAGGCCACTTCCTAGAGCTTCCACCCAAACTCATATCATCATCAGGTACATCCTCCTGATGTACCTCAGCTACCACAATTGTTTTCTGGCCTTGCCCGCCCAAGACCTCCACTTTCCCTTGCACATCACCTTCTGCACATCGCTGGACCTTCCATTCAGGTCCTCGCCGACCAAAGCGTCCTACAAAAAATCCTGTAGCACAGTCTCCAATAACACCTCCTGCATCGACGTTTCCCCCTCCTCCACCGCCACAGGGCTTGGTGGAACCTCACTAGCCTCCTCAGGGAGTGTGACACACGTCCCCAACAGGTCCCCCTCATTCTCCACCTCCTCACTCCAGAGAGCCTTCCTCTGTCCATCCGTCCTATTCCTCGCAGTTTCCACCGTACTCAGCTGTCGTTCCTCCTCCAAAAGGGTTGGCACACTTGGGGCAGCCCTACATACACATTGCGCTGCCAGGTGCTTGTACGAGTCACAAAGACGGCACGTCCTCCTTTGCCCTGCGTAATGCACATAGATTTGAGTTCTGTATCCCGTCAACAGAACATATGAATGTATAGGCCTCCTCAACATCATCTTGAGGGTGTAGGAACCTTCCAGGAGGCCTGCATATGGGCCATCCCTCCACACCCCCCCTCTAGCCTCATGAAGAACACCGTAGTTTCTGAAGACGTCCTCAATTCCAAACTGCGTTGCTTCAAAAGGTACATTCCGTACCCTAACCCATGTGAAGTATGTAGACACATCAAGCATACACACCTCCACCGTCGAGTTAAGGCACATCCTTCGTTCCTGGTACTCACCTACCATACTACTGTAGAAACTGGCCCTCGTAAACTTCACTAAGACTCTTCTCAAACCATTGAGGGCAACACCGTACAGTTCCTCATTAGAAACGCCGTAGAGGTCTCTAATAATAGCTGGAAGAAGCACATTCATCGTATCAGCTCGATGCAAACAGTGTTGACCCTCCTGCCGGCACGATCCGCCATCTTGAATCTAACAGAAAAACTGCGCAGAAACCAACTAATTCAGGAGCGTCTGCGCAGCAGGTCCACACGGCTCGAGAGCGATGAGGACAATGACAAGAACATACGGATACACAAAAGGCCCATGAACTAGGCCCCAAAAGGGTTAACAGGTGTCATAATAAGCGTGTATGCACCTGGAGAAGAGAGGAATGCAGAGGAGAGAGAGAGATTTTGGGAGATGTTAAGTGAATGTATAGGAGCCTTTGAACCAAGTGAGAGAGTAATTGTGGTAGGGGATTTGAATGCTAAAGTAGGAGAAACTTTTAGAGAGGGTGTGGTAGGTAAGTTTGGGGTGCCAGGTGTAAATGATAATGGGAGCCCTTTGATTGAACTTTGTATAGAAAGGGGTTTAGTTATAGGTAATACATATTTTAAGAAAAAGAGGATAAATAAGTATACACGATATGATGTAGGGCGAAATGACAGTAGTTTGTTGGATTATGTATTGGTAGATAAAAGACTGTTGAGTAGACTTCAGGATGTACATGTTTATAGAGGGGCCACAGATATATCAGATCACTTTCTAGTTGTAGCTACACTGAGAGTAAAAGGTAGATGGGATACAAGGAGAATAGAAGCATCAGGGAAGAGAGAGGTAAAGGTTTATAAACTAAAAGAGGAGGCAGTTAGGGTAAGATATAAACAGCTATTGGAGGATAGATGGGCTAATGAGAGCATAGGCAATGGGGTCGAAGAGGTATGGGGTAGGTTTAAAAATGTAGTGTTAGAGTGTTCAGCAGAAGTTTGTGGTTACAGGAAAGTGGGTGCAGGAGGGAAGAGGAGCGATTGGTGGAATGATGATGTAAAGAGAGTAGTAAGGGAGAAAAAGTTAGCATATGAGAAGTTTTTACAAAGTAGAAGTGATGCAAGGAGGGAAGAGTATATGGAGAAAAAGAGAGAAGTTAAGAGAGTGGTGAAGCAATGTAAAAAGAGAGCAAATGAGAGAGTGGGTGAGATGTTATCAACAAATTTTGTTGAAAATAAGAAAAAGTTTTGGAGTGAGATTAACAAGTTAAGAAAGCCTAGAGAACAAATGGATTTGTCAGTTAAAAATAGGAGAGGAGAGTTATTAAATGGAGAGTTAGAGGTATTGGGAAGATGGAAGGAATATTTTGAGGAATTGTTAAATGTTGATGAAGATAGGGAAGCTGTGATTTCGTGTATAGGGCAAGGAGGAATAACATCTTGTAGGAGTGAGGAAGAGCCAGTTGTGAGTGTGGGGGAAGTTCGTGAGGCAGTAGGTAAAATGAAAGGGGGTAAGGCAGCCGGGATTGATGGGATAAAGATAGAAATGTTAAAAGCAGGTGGGGATATAGTTTTGGAGTGGTTGGTGCAATTATTTAATAAATGTATGGAAGAGGGTAAGGTACCTAGGGATTGGCAGAGAGCATGCATAGTTCCTTTGTATAAAGGCAAAGGGGATAAAAGAGAGTGCAAAAATTATAGGGGGATAAGTCTGTTGAGTGTACCTGGTAAAGTGTATGGTAGAGTTATAATTGAAAGAATTTAGAGTAAGACAGAGAATAGGATAGCAGATGAACAAGGAGGCTTTAGGAAAGGTAGGGGGTGTGTGGACCAGGTGTTTACAGTGAAACATATAAGTGAACAGTATTTAGATAAGGCTAAAGAGGTCTTTGTGGCATTTATGGATTTGGAAAAGGCGTATGACAGGGTGGATAGGGGGGCAATGTGGCAGATGTTGCAAGTGTATGGTGTAGGAGGTAGGTTACTGAAAGCAGTGAAGAGTTTTTACGAGGATAGTGAGGCTCAAGTTAGAGTATGTAGGAAAGAGGGAAATTTTTTCCCAGTAAAAGTAGGCCTTAGACAAGGATGTGTGATGTCACCGTGGTTGTTTAATATATTTATAGATGGGGTTGTAAGAGAAGTAAATGCGAGGGTCTTGGCAAGAGGCGTGGAGTTAAAAGATAAAGAATCACACACAAAGTGGGAGTTGTCACAGCTGCTCTTTGCTGATGACACTGTGCTCTTGGGAGATTCTGAAGAGAAGTTGCAGAGATTGGTGGATGAATTTGGTAGGGTGTGCAAAAGAAGAAAATTAAAGGTGAATACAGGAAAGAGTAAGGTTATGAGGATAACAAAAAGATTAGGTGATGAAAGATTGAATATCAGATTGGAGGGAGAGAGTATGGAGGAGGTGAACGTATTCAGATATTTGGGAGTGGACGTGTCAGCGGATGGGTCTATGAAAGATGAGGTGAATCATAGAATTGATGAGGGAAAAAGAGTGAGTGGTGCACTTAGGAGTCTGTGGAGACAAAGAACTTTGTCCTTGGAGGCAAAGAGGGGAATGTATGAGAGTATAGTTTTACCAACGCTCTTATATGGGTGTGAAGCGTGGGTGATGAATGTTGCAGCGAGGAGAAGGCTGGAGGCAGTGGAGATGTCATGTCTGAGGGCAATGTGTGGTGTGAATATAATGCAGAGAATTCGTAGTTTGGAAGTTAGGAGGAGGTGCGGGATTACCAAAACTGTTGTCCAGAGGGCTGAGGAAGGGTTGTTGAGGTGGTTCGGACATGTAGAGAGAATGGAGCGAAACAGAATGACTTCAAGAGTGTATCAGTCTGTAGTGGAAGGAAGGCGGGGTAGGGGTCGGCCTAGGAAGGGTTGGAGGGAGGGGGTAAAGGAGGTTTTGTGTGCGAGGGGCTTGGACTTCCAGCAGGCATGCGTGAGCGTGTTTGATAGGAGTGAATGGAGACAAATGGTTTTTAATACTTGACGTGCTGTTGGAGTGTGAGCAAAGTAACATTTATGAAGGGATTCAGGGAAACCGGCAGGCCGGACTTGAGTCCTGGAGATGGGAAGTACAGTGCCTGCACTCTGAAGGAGGGGTGTTAATGTTGCAGTTTAAAAACTGTAGTGTAAAGCACCCTTCTGGCAAGACAGTGATGGAGTGAATGATGGTGAAAGTTTTTCTTTTTCGGGCCACCCTGCCTTGGTGGGAATCGGCCGGTGTGATAATAAATAAAAAAAAAAATCTACAATTTACTTATCTGTTACAAGCAAATTTAGGAAATTTGATTAGTATATCTGTTATCTTTTTTTCAATAATAAGGTATCTTGACATGTCACATGTCTTTGTATTCCTTAACAAGTGGACAATTAAGCACATAGTGTTCAAGAGAGTGACCATATGCCTGATCACATAATTTACATTTAGTTTGATCATCATCTGTGTGTCTCCCAAACTGCCAGAAGTACTTGTAACCAAGCCTAAGTCTGGCCACTACAACATCAGTCAGTCTGTTCACACTGCAAGTTGCTCCATAAACATACTTATCTATGTTCATGTTATCATAGTGGGTTATAGATCTACTCAGGCTTCTAACTGCATTGTTTACTTCTCTCCTAATATTATTCCTAATGGTAGACACAGATATACCAAAGCCTGTGATGAATGGTTTTGAAAACCGACAAGTTAAAGAATTAAGACACTTGGGAATCTACAAGATTGATGGACTGAACACATCGACTCCAGGCTGAGGTACTGATTCCCTCAAACTCCTCCTCTCCTTACACCTTCCTGCTTTGTATAAGACTGATGAAACCACTGTGTGGCGAAACGTTTCTTCAATAAAGATTCCCATATGTTGCATAAGTGTCTATACCAAAGTTATATTCTACATTCTCCTTCTGGGTACTCTTCTCTCTAACATATCAGCTTTATCATGAAGGAGTAATCCAATGTGTGATGGGATCCATAGCAATTGTACATTAATTCCTTTGTCCCGGATTTTTGAGTACCTATACCTGGCTTCTCCAATGAGCATGTTGTTGGAGTCATTATATGAGTCAAGAGCATTCAGTGATGACGTAGAATGAGGATGGACTTAAATTCGTTAGAAAACATTCAGCGTAGAATGACTAAATACATAGCATTAGAAATCTTCCTTATGAAGAAAGATTGAAGACCCTTAGATTACATTCACTTGTTGGACGAAGAATGAGGAGAGACATGATCTAAGTGTACAAGTCGAAGATTGTTATTAATAAAGGGGATATAGATAAGGTCTTGAGGATATCTCTCCAAGAGAGAACCCGCAGTAATGGATTCAAATTAGACAAGTTTAGATTTAGAAAGGATATAGGTTAAGCAAAATAAATCCCCAGGCCCTGATGAACTTTTTTCAAGGGTTCTTAAAGAGTGTAAAATGGAACTTTGTGAACCATTGACTAATATTTTTAATATTTCTCTTCAAACAGGTCTAGTGTCTGATATGTGGAAGATGGCTAATGTAATTCCTATTTTTTAAGCAGGGGACAAGTTGTTACCGTCAAATTACCGCCCAATAAGCCTAACCTCAATTGTAGGCAAATTACTAGAGTCAATTATAGCTGATAATATAAGAAGCCATCTCGATAGGCATAATTTGATTAATGATTCTCAACATGGATTCACTAGGGGCCGTTCCTGCCTAATTAATTTATTAACCTTCTTCAGTAAAGTTTTTGAGGCCGTTGATCATGATAAAGAATTCGATATTGTTTATTTAGATTTTAGTAAGGCTTTTGATAAAGCAACGCACCAGAGACTGTTAAAGAAAGTGACAGCTCATGGCATTGGGGAAAAAGTGCTGTCTGGATCGAGTCATGGCTCACCAATAGGAAGCAGAGAGTATGCTTAAATGGGGTTAAATCCGAGTGGGGATCTGTAACAAGTGGCGTTCCACAGGGATCAGTCTTGGGCCCGTTGTTGTTTGTAATATATATCAATGACCTTGATGAAGGAATTACTAGTGATATGAGCAAATTCGCCGATGACACAAAGATAGGTAGGATAACTGATTCAAACTTAGATGTCTCATAACTTCAGGAGGATTTAGACAAACTCAGTTCGTGGTCTGAAAAGTGGCAGATGCAGTTCAATGTAGATAAATGCAAGGTTCTGAAGCTCGGGAGTGTCCATAACTCTAGCACTTATAAGTTAAATGATGTAGAACTTAGCCATACAGATTGCGAAAAGGATTTGGGGGTTATGGTAAGCAGCAACCTTAAACCAAGACAGCAATGCCTAAGTGTACGTAACAAAGCAAACAGTTTACTGGGATTTATATCCAGAAGTGTAAGCAACGGAAGTCCAGCGGTTATTTTACAGCTTTATACATCATTAGAAAGACCTCGCCTAGATTATGCAGCTCAGTTCTGGTCTCCATATTACAGAATGGATATAAATTCGCTAGAAAATATCCAGCGTAGAATGACCAAATTAATACATAGCATTAGAAATCTTCCGTACGAAGAACGATTGAAGACTCTTAAACTACATTCACTTGTAAGACGAAGAATGAGGGGAGACATGATCGAAGTGTATAAGTGGAAGATGGGTATTAACAAAGGGGATATAAATAAGGTTTTGAGGATATCACATAAAAAATAGGTTAGACAAATATGGACTGGATAGAGAAGGTCTGTTTCAGTGTTCATTCTCTGTAATGTGCTTTGTGTAGTATTAAGAATTAGTGATCAAAGAAACTACTTTCCACAGACACAAGTGCCTTGAATCAGCACTGATCGCTGTTTCGAATACAATTAAACAAAACAACGGCAGCTTCACCATCTCTGAAGTCTTAGCAAGAATCCTCCTAAAAACAGTAAACCCTGTCATCACATAGTCTCTCCTGTTCAAATTCAAATTCAAATTCAAAGTTTATTCTCTATAAGGATTACAATGCTGAGTTTACAGAATTTGGTTGTTGTGTGGTTTACATGTAGTAAAATAATAATTACTGAGGGTACCACTAGAACACCTAGCATGGCTAGGCATTTCGGGCAGACTTAGTTTAATTCTTAATTTTGAAATTTTACAAATTATGAGGTAAGTTGATATTATGGCTAAGTGACTAAATACTAGTTTGTGAGTTTAGCAATGTGAATGCTTTTGTTTTGGCACAGTACATAGTTTCAGTATTGGAGTATCATAGGATTCATTATTTTAAGATTGAGATTAATATTTCTGTTTATGGTCAAATGGGTGAGTGAGTGTAAGTGTGAACCACCAGGTGGTATTCGTGTAGTTAGTTGACGGGGTGTATCAGGGAGATAAGATGTTTTCTAATGGTAGTTTTGAAGGTGATGAATGTGTCTGCAGTTCTAGAGTTCTCAGGTAGGGTGTTCCAGATTTTAGGGCTTTTGACATACATTGAATTTTTGTAAAGGTTTAGTCGGACACGGGGAATGTCGTAGAGATGTTTGTGTCTTGTGTTATGCCTGTGGGTTCTGTCACAACTATCAAGAAAGCATTTTAGGTCAAGGTTGATATTGGAGTTTAAGGTCCTGTAGATGTAGACTGCACAGTAGTAAGTGTGGATGTACTGAACAGGGAGTAAGTTTAGATCTATGAAGAGTGGGGGGGGGGGTGTTACCAGGGATGGGATTTAGTGATTATTCTTACTGCAGCTTTTTGTTGGGTTATTATTGGCTTTAAGTGTGTTGCTGCAGTTGATCCCCAAGCACAAATAGCATAGGTGAGGTATGGATTAATAAGAGAGTGGTATAATGTGAAAAGGGCATTTTGCGGCACGTTGTATCGTATCTTGGAGAGGATCCCAACCGTTTTGGATACTTTTTTATGTGTTGGATATGGGTGCTGAAATTCAGGTTGTTGTCATGGTATAGGCCTAGGAATTTGCCCTCATTATGTCTGGTAATTAGAGTGTTGTCGATCTTAATGTTAATTTGTGCATCTCCTTCTCTGCTACCAAACATAATATAGCAGGTTTTGTCAGTGTTAAGCGTAAGTTTATTGGCTGTCATCCAAGTCGATATTTTGATCAGCTCCTCGTTAACAATGGTGTTGAGGGTGGCAAGATTAGGGTGAGAGATGACATAAGTCGTGTCGTCAGCAAAGAGAATGGGTTTCAGGTGTTGGGATACGTTTGGAAGATCATTGATGTATATGAGGAAGAGCAGGGGACCAAGGACACTTCCCTGCGGAACTCCAGTATCAAGTGGCCGTGTTGTTGATGCTGTGTCTTTAATGGTGACATACTGATACCTATTAGTAAGGTAAGATTTGAAATAAGCAAGCGCATGGCCTCTTATACCGTAATGGTCAAGTTTGTGGAGTAGGATGTCGTGGTCTACTGTGTCAAAAGCTTTTCTTAGGTCAATACAAAACACATTACAGAGAGTGAACACTGAAACAAGCTGCCTCTATCCAGTCCATATTTGTCTAACCTATTTTTATGTTACCCAAGTAATAGCTTTTATATCCTTTTACTCACGTACGAGTTAATTGTTCTACCATATTGTATTACTACTACCACTACAACTTATATCACTGCTACTACTACTACTACTACTACCACTAGTATCGCACCTCACTCTGAGTCTGTATATACCCTCTGTGTCCATTTACTGTTTGTAGGCCGGGACACTCCCAGCAGCTTGGAAGAAAGCTACCATCGTAGCAATTCCAAAGCCCAAGGACCCAGACCAGCTGCTTAGCAGCTGCTTAGCAAAGACTGCTGAGAGGATAGTGTTAAACCGCCTCCTATGGAAACTTGGACCCCCTCATCATCACATATTTGGCTTCACCAAAGGAGTGAGGAGTGGGTACAGCAGACTGCATAACCACTCTACTATGCCAGATTGCTGATAGTAACAAAAAACCTAGTATCGCCGTTTACCTCGACCTTGAGAAGGCATTTGAGCTAGCCAGCCCCACAGCAATTCTGGCAATACTAGCTCGGAAGGGAATCAAAGGACGCCTCCTGGCCTGGATAGAGTCCTACCTTAGGGGCAGGCAGGCCTGTGTCAGCTTTCAGGGACACTACTCTTCCTTTAAAACCCTAGAAAACGGCACGCCACAAGGAGGTGTGCTCAGTCCTATCCTGTTTAACATCCTTATGCAGGAACTTGTGAGCCTTCCCTTTCATAGTGGTACACAGCTCCTCAGCTATGCTGATGATCTTACACTCGTAGTGAATGGGAAAGGCAATTTAGAGCGACAGGCTCAGAGAGCTTTGGACCTAATTACGCAGTCTTGCAAGGAACTAGGCCTCAAGATCTCGGCCGAGAAATCTCCTGCAATGATGTTCAACGGACCAGATCCTGTGAATAGATTACGTATTCAGGATATAGAACTTGAGTGGACAGGCTCCTACCTGTACTTGGGAATCTACATTGATAAAAAGCTGACCTTTCAGAAACAGGCCGAGCATGTCAGGTCCCGTGCTCTACTCAGACTCAACGCCATGAGAGCCATGACGAGGCGCCGTGCAGGGGCAAGCAAAGATGTACTTAGCTTGTACTATATACAAGCTATACGCTCGCTCATTGACTACGGTGCACCGGCGTTAGCTCATCTCTTCCCGCAGAGCAGGCAAAGGGTGGAGGTCGTACAAAACCAGGCGATAAGAACTATGCTTGGGACCCCCATCTGGACCAACACAGTATGTCTCAGATCTGAGGCCCGGCTTCCTTCCTTGGCTGACAGAGTAAGATACATAAACGCCTGCAAAGTAGCCACGATTCTGCACCAGCAGCAAGGTACCCCACTAAGGAGACAGATATTGACAACCATGACACAAGATCCCACACTCTTCACGGACTACTCCTGGATTCGTTCGTTTTGTGCTGCTGGGCGGAAGCTGCTGCCTATACAACTACTCCTTGAGAAGAGTTGTGACTTTCCTGTTGCTGGGTACCATCCACCACCTCCCTGGCGCCCAGATCCAGCCGATGTTTGCATCATGCAGCTACCCATCTCTAAGCGTCTCTGCAGTCAAGACACCCTCAGCATTCATGCTGAGACAAGCATGGCACTGGCAGAGGGAGGCACATGTGCAGATGGTTCTGTCGACCCTGACAGGAAGAGAGCAGCAGCTGGACTGTACCACAATGGTCACACACAAGGCTGGCGACTCCCTGACCACTGCACAATCCTTCAAGCTGAGCTGGTGGCGATTCAGCAGGCATTGTCACATGCCCTACGACATCGACTCCGACCTGTCATACATGTTGATTCCACCTCTGCAATCAATGCCCTCTCCCATCCTCAACCACAGGACAATGTTCACCTCATCACATCGATTCTGAGCATAATGACAGCCTTAGAAGTTCAGGGTAACAGATCGACATTGAACTGGATCCCCAGCCATGCTGTCATCCGGGGAAATGAGGCGGCAGATGATGCAGCCAAGGCAGCAACAGACTATCCACATGTTGGGATTACTGTCCTCATCAGCCTACGACAGACCAAACTGGTGACTGCCAGAGCCATGAAACTTATGGGGGAGGTCTTAGGTGATACCCCATCTCAACAGTGGTACCGAGCAGCGACTCAGGGAGAACCCCCCTCCATATGATAGAAGCTGGTCCAGAGCGCAGTGCACCGCCATCCATCGGTTTCGTTTGGGCTTTCCCACAGCCAAGGTGATGGTAGACAAGGCTGAGGAGGAGATGTGCCGGTACTGTCAGCACGTTGTCCAGCGGCCCCTAACACACTATCTTCTGGAGTGCGAAGTTACTGAGACACTCCGCAGGCAATTAGGAGTGATATTCCCTCCCGAAGAGGAACCAGAGATGACTGCGGCCACACTAGTGTACCATGGAGTCAACGAACCAGACAAGCTGTTACCTGTGATAACGACATATCCTGCTCCTCGCTAGTGTCCATAGTTAGGAGTATATTTGGTGTTGTCGCTTATGAGATGCACCAGTTGAACTGACCAGAAGAGTGCTTGAGCAGCATACGTCGCATCATTGTAGAAACCTTTCTCCCTCGGGAGCCAGAGACGGGTCATCGCAAGATTGAGACCCGTGCCAGGACTACGGTCATGGCGAACATTATACATACATACTGTTTGTAACAGCTTGACAAAGCTCCTGGAGAGCGAAACGTTGCCACAATAAAATGTCACATTAGTTGCACTTGTGTCCTTTTACTTTACATGGACCAATAAGCCCATACTAGTGTCATAAGTTAGCTTTAGCGCCATTAGGACTGCAAACAATTCAGTTTGCAGTGTAGACGCCCAGTTGTTAATTCTTATGCCTAGTTCAACAATTTTTTATCATTGTTAACTAGGGAGGTGGCAACAAGAGCAGATGCAGCCCTGCCAGAAGACTCCTGTTTAGAGCCATCAGTGTATATAACTTGTGATAACTTACTACCAGCTAGGCGAGAAATTTCTTCTTGAGCAGTTGCTTTAACAGGTGATTTAAGGAAGGGATTACTAACAGTGAGCTTCTCGGGAGGGACTTGCAGGTATGTGACTTCGGAGTGTAACTCATGTAATCGCATAAAATTTTGACGGCCTAAAAATACCGATCGTCCATGTGTTGAAAATTATATAAAACACCGACAAGTTGATGAGTAAGACACATGTGCAAGAGTTGGGTATCTAGTGTTGAAATGTTTCGCCTACACGGTAGGCTTCGTCAGTCAAATACAGAGTATAGGCTGAAGGCATCGTTGATCACTCGTTTGCGATTATCGCAAACGAGTTAGGTTGGTAGCCACCTAAGCCCCCACACTCAGAGACAAGGGTTCGATTCCCGGCATGAGTACAAGCGCTGCTCTGTTTACCTAGCAGTAAGCAGGTACTTGGGACAAGATTAAAGGACCACAATGGAAATAAGACAGACAGTCCTCGATAGCGCACTGACTTTATTGGGTTATGCTGGGTTATTAATCCTCTCCGGGTTAATAATCTTAACAAAATCTTCGGCTTCTAAAAGTGACAATTTAGTAAGGTCAATTCTTACAATAGTTTACCCTCAAATATTCCTCTGAAGTTTTCTTTCTGATTTTAAGCTTTCATGATTTTCTTTAATTCATCTGAACAATACGGTGTATAATATGGTAGACTAAGTAAGTTTATTCAGGTATACACAAATACAGTAACATATATTATCATACATAGCAACATATGTGTAGAGTACCTGGAATAACCCGAAAATGTCAGACGAAGTGACTTATTTTCGTTGGGGTCCTTTTAATACCTGATTGTTTATACTTGAAAGGAGATAATAAATTCTTCTTGTTGTTGTTGATTCGCCGGTATTCTCCCAACCCGGGCCTTTCCCAAGTGGTGGCCCGGCCTTGGCTCCCTGTCTTGGGAGTGTGAGACCTAAGTCTCCCATGGGAGGAGGCACAAGTACCCCCCTCATCTTTGGGACTAACTGTCCCCAGGCCTAGCCACATTCCCCGTCCCCACGGGGCTCGTAGGGAGAAGCTGAGCCCCTCTGGTCTGCCATCCCCGCCCCAAGGGGGCTAATGGGAATGAGAGTCTTCTGAGCTGCAAGTTGTGGCTCAGGGACCTACCTTACCCTGGAAGGGCTGGGCATGGTGTCGATGGATAATAAATTATTATTATAATAATAAGATAATATCTTATTATTATACTATAGAGGAGATATACGAGGAATAAGGTAAAATGAGTTATTTATATTTACACGTGTCTTAGCTAAAAAATAAAAAAAATATTTTCCTCTCTTTCTGTAGCTACATTCATCAGACACCTTTTGGTTCTCTTCTTGAACTGGTTCATGCTATGACTGGCTTTGACATGTGCAGGCAGTCTGTTCCATTCCTTTATTGCTGTACAATAAAAGGCGTTTGAAGCCTGGCCACTGACTACTACAGAGTTGTGCTCTCTCCACCTAGTACTATGATTGCTTTGGTTCTCAACCTTGACAAAATTGGCAGCAAGATATTCTGGACACTGTTTGCGAGTAATTTTATAAACATGATTTAACAACAGTTGTTTTACTCTGTCTTCAACATTCAACGTATCCAGTTGTTATAATTCATCCTGGCCTACATGATCTCATGGACTCAGGTCCAGGATGAGTCTTACCATTTTGTTCTGGGTGATTTGCAGTCTATCTTTCAGTGCTTTTTTTTTCTTTCTTTTTTGTCAAGACAGAGTACCATGAAGAGCAAGCGTAGTCCATATGACACTGTATAAGTCCTAGACATAGGGTCCTGCGAGCCACAGTAGGTAGACACTGTGCTTGTCTGTAGAGGAACTTTAGTCTGGCATTCACTTTCTTTACTACACTGTTCCCTATCAGTTCTCCTGACATACATGGGTCAAAGGGGATTCCCAGATATTTTACTGAAGAAACTGAAGTGATGGGCTCCCCATTACACTGGACATTAAATTATTTACCCTTCTCAGTTTATGTTTCGTGCCAAAGAGCATGGCTTCCGTGAGGTGCAACGATACGTAGTTTGTTGTCTACTAACTAGTTCTAATGTTAAGATAAGATTTCGTTCGGCTTTTTAACCCAGGAGGGTTATCCACCCAGGATAACCCAAGAAAGTCACTGCATCATCGAGGACTGTCTAACTTATTTCTATTGGAGTCCTCAATCTTGTCCCCTACGATGCGATCAACACCAGTCGACTAACACCCAGGTACCTGTTTGCTGCTAGGTGAACAGGTGTAAGGAAACGTGTCGAAATGTTTCCACCCGCCGGGAATCGAACCCTGGCCCTCTGTGTGTGAAGCGGGAGCTTTAGCCACTAGGCCACACTAACAGAACACTGTCATCTGCATACAACAGGAGCTTGTACTTGACACTGATGGGCATATCGTTTATATAACACACAAATAATAAGGGACCCAGAATACTACCTTGGGGAATTCCACATGTTAGTTAGTTTAATGTTTATTATGCACCCCATACCCATCCTGTGGGCAGTAGTCAAAAGATTACAGAGGTACATAATGGGTCCAGGGACTGGGTCCAAAGTTTAGATAGCTGAGCAAGTTACAGAGGTAATGAACTCCAGGTAGATCTGATCACAATCACGACAAGTTACAGAAGGTTAAGGGAAATCGGCCTGACGACAATGGAGGATAGGAGGGTCAGGGGAGACATGATAACGGCATATAAAATGCTGCGCGGAATAGACAAGGTGGACAAAGACAGGATGTTCCAGAGATGGGATACAGACACAAGAGGTCACAATTGGAAGTTGAAGACTCAGTTGAGTCAAAGGGATGTTAGGAAGTATTTCTTCAGTCATAGAGTTGTCAGGCAGTGGAATAGCCTAGAAAGTGACGTAGTGGAGGCGGGAACCATACATAATTTTAAGATGAGATTTGATAAAGCTCATGGAGCAGGGGGGGGAGAGGACCCAGTAGCAATCAGTGAAAAGGAAGGTCAGGAGCAATGAATCTAACCCTGCAACCACAAATAGGTGAGTACAAACACACACACACACACACACACACACACACACACACACACACACACACGCACACATACGTGGTAATGCTTTATTTACAGGGACCCAGGTCAGGGTATTTTTCCAAAATGATCTATAATATACCACTGTGGATAAAATACTTAGACATATCTTGAACATTTCTGAGAGAGTTGTCTCTGAATTCACTAATTTGATGCACTCCAGTATATAATGACGCAGGGTGTGACAATAGTCCATCTGGCAAAGTTTACATTTAATTTGGTCTACATCTGGTGGTGGTGATTTAACTTGCCAAAGATACTTGTAACCCAGCCGGAGCCGGGTGGTAGTGACAGCCGGAGCCGGGTGGTAGTGACAGCCGGAGCCGGGCTGTAGTGACATCCAAGAGTCTGCTTGTCTTGTTGGATGCACCATAGACATGTGGCACCTCCTGCATGATGGAATGATGATAGACGGACTGACTGGTGTCAGTCTCCCTGAGTCTTAAGTCAATAAAATTATGTTGAAGTTCTTTTCGTATTATTGTTCTCAAACTGCTAACTGACAACCCAAGAATGTAATCTACTCCCTCTTTGAAAGCATATAACTTATCCAGTTCATGAGTTCTATCATGCATCGGAAGACCAATGTGAGATGGAATCCACAGCATGTGCACTCTGACTCCACTGTTCACAATCCTGAAATACCACATGCTATCGGCAGGGTTTCTGATTCCCTGTGGTCAGTCGTCACGTGAGGTCACACACCCTGAGCTGCTTTGGGGATTAGCGTGGACGGTTACAAAGCATGGCTTGCTTCTGCAGTGTTTTAAAAATTGAGGTTGGAGAGTTGAAGGAGGAGGTCTTGCTTCTCCAGGAGGAGATTAGGAGGCTGAAGGTCCACCTCAATGGGTCTGGGAGAGAATGTGAGGTGGCTGGAGTTGTGGGGAATGAGGCTTCTAGCAGTGAGGTGCAGTCTGTCTCTCGCTGTGAGGAGGCTGTAGTTGGGGAGGTAGCAACGGCTACCAGCAGTGAGGTGCAGCCCAGCACCTGCTACAAGTGGCGAGTGGTTCACAGTAATGGGAGGCGCATCAGAGTAAGGAAAGTTAAGAGTGAAGATCTGAAGGTAGGAAATCGCTTCTCTGTTCTTCAGGATGAATGTACTTCAGTGGCCAGTGAAGGTAAGGGTACTACTGCCCCTGCTAATGGAGGTAAGCACATTCTTGTGGTTGGTGACTCTCAGGTAAGATATATTGACCGTGCTTTTTGTAATAGGAATAAGAAGATGAGAGATAGAGTGTGCTTCCCTGGAGCTGGTGTTGGGGACATTGTCAACAGGCTGGATAATATCATGTCAGGTAATGGGAACAAGCCCATTATCTGTCTCAGTGCTGGTGGAAATGATATTGGGAAGGGTAGGAGAGAAGAGCTGCTAGATAAGTACAGGTCAGCTATAGATTTCATTAAGTCTAAGGGAGGGATCCCAATCATATGAAGCATCTTGCCTAGAAGGGGAGTAGGAAATGAATGGTTGTCTAGGGCAATTGGTGTAAATTGCTGGCTAGACAGATACTGCAAGGAACTTGCAATCCCATTCATTGACAACTGGAACAACTTTTATGGCAAACATGATATGTATGCAAGGGATGGGGTACATCTCTCTGGGGCAGGGGTGGTAGCACTTGCAGACTCGATTGAGAAGGCCATTGGTGAAATGCCTATGATTTTAAACTGATGGAAGATAGAGGTATGGGTGTGTGTGGGAAACAAGCAGGTTGCAACACTAGGGTTGGAAACAGTAAATGTATAAAAGGCATTCAGCATGAAGTTATAAATAAAGACAATAGATCAGGTCAGCAAACAAAGGGGGACAGCAGAGGGCAGCAAGGGACTAGCTCCCTTAAGGTTTACTATACTAATAGCAGGAGTGTAAGAAATAAGATAGATGAGCTAAGATTAATTGCAAGTGCAGGAAACATAGATATTATTGCTATAACAGAGACCTGGCTCGATCTGAAAGATAGAGAGATGCCCTCTGAATGTCACATACAAGGCTATAAATTATTCCACACTGACAGGGTCAACAGGAAAGGTGGTGGAGTGGCGATGTATGTCAGAGACAATTTAAATTGTTGTGTTAGACAAGATATTAAATTAGAAGCGTCAGCCACTGAATCTGTTTGGTTACAGCTTCTCGAGGGCCGAGAAAAACTAATTTTGAGTGTGATTTACAGGGCCCCAAATCTTGATAGGGAGTGCAGTAAACTTCTATGGGACGAAATTCGTAAGGCATCTACATACGAAAATGTTGTGCTAATGGGAGATTTCAACTATAGACAGATTGACTGGAGCAATTTGACAGGAAATTTAGAGTCAGGTGACTTTCTTGATACGATCCAGGATTGTTTTTTAAAACAGTTTGTGACAGAGCCAACTAGGGGAAATAACCTCCTTGACTTGGTTCTTGCCAGTAGGGAAACACTAATTAATAATCTTGAGGTTAATGATGAGCTTGGGGAAAGTGATCACAAATCACTCAGTTTTAATATATCATGGAATTCCCCTAATAATGGCAATCAAGTCTCCGTCCCTGACTTTCGCTTGGCTGATTTCATAGGACTGAAAAATTACTTAGGTGGGCTGAACTGGAATGACCTGACTAAGGGTCAGGTAGGTGGTGATGGTTGCCGATATGATGCTTTCCAGGGCATAGTTCTAGCTGCTCAGTCAAATTATGTTCCAAATAGGGAAATCAGATCAAACAAAAATGATCCTAAATGGATGAACAATAGATTAAAATATATGATTGGTCAAAAGAGAGGCATATATAGGCAAATCAAAAGAGGAGAGGGGCAATTAAGAAATCGATATATTCAGTTAAAGAGAGAAATAAAAAAGGGAATTAGAAAAGCAAAAAGAGATTATGAGGTTAAAGTTGCAAGAGAATCGAAGACTAACCCAAAAGGATTCTTTCAGGTATACAGAAGTAAGATCAGGGACAAGATAGGCCCACTCAAAAGTTCCTCGGGTCAGCTCACTGACAGTGATAAGGAAATGTGTAGAATTTTTAACACATACTTCCTCTCAGTTTTTACACAGGAGGATACCAGCGATATTCCAGTAATGATAAATTATGTAGAACAGGACGATAATAAACTGTGCACGATTAGGGTCACAAGTGACATGGTCCTTAGGCAAATAGATAAATTAAAACCTAACAAATCCCCAGGCCCTGATGAACTGTATGCAAGGGTTCTAAAGGAATGTAAAGAGGAGCTTAGCACACCTTTGGCTAATCTTTTCAACATATCACTACAAACTGGCATGGTGCCAGATAAGTGGAAAATGGCAAATGTGATACCTATTTTCAAAACAGGTGACAGGTCCTTAGCTTCGAACTATAGACCAATAAGCCTAACCTCCATAGTGGGAAAATTTATGGAATCAATAATTGCCGAGGCAGTTCGTAGCCACCTTGAAAAGCATAAATTAATCAACGAATCTCAGCATGGTTTTACAAAGGGGCGTTCCTGCCTTACGAATTTATTAACTTTTTTCACTAAGGTATTTGAGGAGGTAGATCATGGTAATGAATATGATATTGTGTATATGGACTTCAGTAAGGCTTTTGACAGGGTCCCACATCAGAGACTATTGAGGAAAATTAAAGCACATGGAATAGGAGGAGAAATTTTTTCCTGGATAGAGGCATGGTTGACAAATAGGCAGCAGAGAGTTTGCATAAATGGGGAGAAATCAGAGTGGGGAAGTGTCACGAGCGGTGTTCCACAGGGGTCAGTGTTGGGCCCCCTGCTGTTCACAATCTACATAAACGACATAGATGAGGGCATAAAGAGCGACATCGGCAAGTTTGCCGATGACACCAAAATAGGCCGTCGAATTCATTCTGACGAGGACATTCGAGCACTCCAGGAAGATTTGAATAGACTGATGCAGTGGTCGGAGAAGTGGCAGATGCAGTTTAATATAGATAAATGCAAAGTTCTAAATGTTGGACAGGACAATAACCATGCCACATATAAACTAAATAATGTAGATCTTAATATTACGGATTGCGAAAAAGATTTAGGAGTTCTGGTTAGCAGTAATCTGAAACCAAGACAACAGTGCATAAGTGTTCGCAATAAAGCTAATAGAATCCTTGGCTTCATATCAAGAAGCATAAATAATAGGAGTTCTCAGGTTGTTCTTCAACTCTATACATCATTGGTTAGGCCTCATTTAGATTATGCTGCACAGTTTTGGTCACCGTATTACAGAATGGATATAAATTCTCTGGAAAATGTACAAAGGAGGATGACAAAGTTAATCCCATGTATCAGAAACCTTCCCTATGAGGATAGACTAAGGGCCCTGAATCTGCACTCTCTAGAAAGACGTAGAATTAGGGGGGATATGATTGAGGTGTATAAATGGAAGACAGGAATAAATAAAGGGGATGTAAATAGTGTGCTGAAAATATCTAGCCTAGACAGGACTCGCAGCAATGGTTTTAAGTTGGAAAAATTCAGATTCAGGAAGGATATAGGAAAGTTCTGGTTTGGTAATAGAGTTGTGGATGAGTGGAACAAACTCCCGAGTACAGTTATAGAGGCCAGAACGTTGTGTAGCTTTAAAAATAGGTTGGATAAATACATGAGTGGATGTGGGTGGGTGTGAGTTGGACCTGATAGCTTGAGCTACCAGGTCGGTTGCCGTGTTCCTCCCTTAAGTCAATGTGACCTGACCTGACTAGGTTGGGTGGCTTAAGCCGGTAGGAGACTTGGACCTGCCTCGCATGGGCCAGTAGGCCTTCTGCAGTGTTCCTTCGTTCTTATGTTCTTATGCTCTTATGTTTCCTATTGCTAAGATAGGACTTAAACCAGTCTATGGAACCTACGCCGATAGCTTGAAGTTTCTTACATAATATATTGCCTATGGTTACCATTCGTATGAGGTTTCCTATCGACATTTCAATTCTCATGTAATCATCAGATTAATTAGGGAGGTGTCGGTTGAGTAAGATCTCATAAAGCCTGATTGGTAACTATGGAGAATGTTGTTGACATTAAGGTACTTAACTACTTGACAGTACACCGCCCTCTCTAGAATTTCGGATATTACACTGAGTATACTAACAGTCCTATAGTTGCTGACATCAGACCTATTATTTTTCTTGAAGACAGGAGTAACTCTGGGCTCCTTGAACCCATCCGGTGATAGACAATTTTATTATGTGAGTAATGGGAATTGGCAATTCGGAGGCACCATCTTTTAGGAACTTAGACGGGATGTTATCTGGGCCGGTGTTCTTAGTTGGGTTTAACCTGCTTAGTTCTATTTACACGAAGTTATGAGATACACTTACTAGCTGACAACTGTTTGGGGTTACCCCTTTATTGGTATAGTAAGTTTTAAACTTATCAGAGTCTGTGTTAAAGGTATTTGATGCAGCTGGTAGTTTACTTACTAGTGTTGATGCGACAGTTGTGTAGTATGAATTCAAACAATTTGCCACTTTAGCTGTGTGTTGTATAGTATGATACATTAGACAAGGCCCGTGGCCTGGTAGGCAATGCTCTCGCTTCGCTTGCTGAGTGTCAGTGGCTCGATCCCCGGCAAGGGTGAAAGCACTGGGCTTGTTTCCTTACACCTGTTGTCCCATTCACCTAGCAAGAAAGTAGGTACCCGGATGTTAGTCGACTGGTGTGGGTCGCATCCTGGGGAACAAGAATGAGGACTCCAATAGAAATATGACAGACAGTCCTCGTTGATACACTGACGTTCTTGGGTTATCCTGGGTGGCTAACCCTCCGGGGTTAAAAATCCGAAAAAAATCTTATCCTAGTATACTCCTATGGCATACAGTAAGACAAATTATTATTTAGTACACTAGTATGTTGCGTAGTATGATAGGCTATTATTTAATATGCTCGTGTGGCATATAGTATGATATACTAGCATTGAACAGAATGAATCCAGGGGCTGCTGTAGCGAAAAGTTAGTAAGTTTATTTAGGTAGAAATACACAAATGCAGTTACATAAATTATCATACAAAGTAACCTATGTGTAGATTACCTATGTGGAAAATTTTGGATTTTCCTAAATTCGGCATGTGTAAATTTGAATAATGAAATAATTGTGTAATAAAATATGATGCTGATTTGACCCTTTCGAGAAATTTCGAGTGACGGGAGTGTAGAACAGCTGCTGAGTGATGCCAGAAGGTTAGTTTAATATGTTTATTATGCACCCCATACCCATCCTGTGGGCGGTAGTCACCCCATACCCATCATGTGGGTGGTAGTAAAAAGATTACAGAGGTACATAATTGGTCCAGGGACTGGACTCCAAAGTTTTGATAGCTGAGCAAGTTACAGAGGTAATGAACTCATAATTTACAAAGGTAATGAACTCACAATTTACGAAGGTAATGAACTCACAATTTACAAAGGTAATGAACTCACAATTTACAAAGGTAATGAACTCACAATTTACAAAGGTAATGAACTCACAATTTACAAAGGTAATGAACTCCAGGTAGGTCTAGTCACAATCATGACAAGTTACAAAGGTATTTACAGATTACAGAGGTACGTAATGGGTCCAGGGACTGGGCCCCCAAAGTTTTGATAACTGAACTAGGTACAAAGGTAATGAACTTACAAGTTACAAAGGTAATGAATCCTGTAAGAATGGTTACTTACGCCAGAAGGGAGACGCCAATTGTAATTTGTGGGCACTGGTTGTCGTCGAAAATTCAGCTAATAATCTGGCATCTTCGTGGCCAAACTGGGGGTTTTCGGCCTGAATTTGTAATAGGAACCCGTGTTAATGTCCCCTGCTGAAGAATTGGGACAGGAAATGTTCTGGACCTCAAGAATTACGTGTGGAACGCAGAAGATAAGGGATACGACCATCACTCACAGGGAAGTGCACCATTAGTCCTTTCATTTAGATCTCTAACTAGCCAGTGTAGGGTCTAGGTGTCAGGCAGGCATTGTGGTGTGATCCATGTACAGTAATTAAATGGTAAGTGATAATTCGAATTTCTTTTGTATACCCAGCAAGTCTAAGCATATACAGTCCACAACTTTAATTTGCCAGAGTAGCTGGTTTTAATATTGTAATTATTAATTTAATGTCAGGTCCAGCTTTTGTGAGAGTGGTAGGGAGTGGGCATCGAGGGAGTTAGTCCTGTGACCTACTGTGACTCAAATCCCACTTATCTCACCCAAATTACTTGCGGGTAATAATTCAGGTAATACTCTGTAAATCTCCTGCACGTAATTTTCTCAAATAATATTAATAACAATAATAATAATAATAATAATAATAATAATAATAATAATAATAATAATAATAATAATTCACAATAACTTAGGATAACCAAAAAATAACAGACAAAGTGACTTATTTTGATTGTTGTTCTTGTAATATCTTATTATTTAAACCTTAAAAGTTAAAACAGCTATGTAACTCCAGCCTCGAAGCTGACATAAACCAAGTCTTTCAGTGAGCTACTGACAATATAATGTTCAGTGAGGACAAACTCCAATTAAAATGATGCAGAAGAATGAAGGAAATAAACAACAGATCAGAATTCAAGACAAACTCAAACTACTCAGCAGAATGTTAAGTGTGAGAGACCTGGTGTTACGTACACAGGTGCTACGTACACAGGTGCTACGTACACAGGTGCTACGTACACAGGTGCTACGTACACAGGTGCAGATATGGCCTGCGTACTTTGCCGTAATGCGATAACCACTTAGCAACGAGCAAAACGACTGCTGAAAACAAATTAATATATTTCCTTCATCAAAAGTAATCCGGAATTTACAATATATATAGCCTGTGTACAGTATTTATATCTATGCACAATGAGGCAAATGCAAGCATAATACACGGTAATCAATGACGCAAACACATGCACAAGACACAGTAAACCGTGACGACCAGCAGGGAAGGCAAGATTGCCGAAGTTGTTTCACCAGTGTACCACATCACAGTGTTGGCGAGCTTCCTTGTGGCTGGCTCGTTGAACCAAGGTACTGGTATAACGACGGGGTCCCTGATCGTTAAACCCTTAGCGCCTGGTTCACAGGTCGGAAGGCATGCCTATATTGGTGTGTGGCACATGCTGTACAAGATGTAACATACACCTGGGAGTGTTATTGTCAGAAGATCTCACGTTCAAGGAGCACAACTATGTTATTATTGCAGCTGCAAGAAAAATGATAGGTTGGATAACTGGAAATTTCAAGCCAATGACAACACTCTTCAGGTCTTTCATTTTCTCTGGGCTGGAATATTGCTATGTAATGACAACTCTCTTTCGAGAGAGACAAACTTGCTAATCTGGTAAAGGTACTGAGAACCTTCACAGCTCATATCAACTTAGTCTAGCACCTAAGTTACTGGGAATACGTACTGGAGAGACTGATCCCAAATTTCCACACCAAAATTGCTACTAATGAACACAAGAGGCTTGGCAAGTGGTGCAGGATACCTCCAATAAAAAGCGTAAAGGAACCACGACTCATCAACACCCTCCTTGCATAAGTAGGGATTAACAACAAATCCCTGTCTTTAAGAAGGAGCTCGACAGATTCCCCAGAATCTGATCACACCAGCAACCAAGAGGCCTGGTCAGGGACCGGGCCGCGGGGGCGATGACCTCTCGAAGCTACTCCAGGTTATACTTCAGCTTTATATATATTGAATCATCATTATTTTCATTTTGCTGTTCAATTCTGGGCATAAATTCTGGATATAAATGTACTGGAAAACACACAGAGAAGTTGATCCCAGGTATCAGAAATCTTTTTCATGAGGACAGAATGAAGGTACTGAATCTGTACTTTATGAGGACAGAATGAAGGTACTGAATCTGTACTTTATGAGGACAGAATGAAGGTACTGAATCTGTACTTTATGAGGACAGAATGAAGGTACTGAATCTGTACTTTATGAGGACAGAATGAAGGTACTGAATCTGTACTTTATGAGGACAGAATGAAGGCACTGAATCTGTACTTTATGGAAAGATGCAGAATTAAGGAAGATATGAATGAAGTGTACAAGTGGAAAACAGGAATAATGAAGGGGATATAAATAACATATTGAAAATATTAAAACAAGACAGTATTCGTGGCAATAGGTTCAAGGTGAAATAAAACTAGATTTAGAAAGGAAATAGGAAAGGACTGGTTTATTAATAGTGTTGTGGATGAGTAAAACAAACTCCTGAGTAGCGTCACTCAAGCAAGAACCTTCTGTAGCTTTAAAAATAGGTTCAATAAGTACATGAGGGTGGGTGCGAGTTTAACCTGCCTAACAAGGGCCAGTAGTAATAAGTAAGACACATATAATAAGTAAAACATGCAATAAGGGTCTAAAGCCAGCAATGAACAACAAAATATCTCTCATCCGTGGACTGCTCACAGTTTTCACAGAGACCCACATAAAGGATCACTTTAACAATGAAATATGGATGCCGGGTTATAACCTATACAGATGTGACAGAGTGAACAGGCAAAAGGAAGGGGAGGGTTGGCCTGTACGTCACAGAGTCACTATTATGCTCGGAACCACTAAATACCTCGAATGATGTAGTTGAAATTTTGGCAGTAAAGATCGAGAACCAAAACCTGGTCATTGTGGTTGTATACAAGCCTCTGGATGCAACTTCCCAACAATTCCAGGAATAACTTTTGAAAATTGATCACTGTCTGGAAAATCTTTCAGCTCCTGCCCCAACATTTTGCTTCTGGTGGATTTTAGCCTAAGGCACCTAAAATGGAGGAATATACCAAATAATACTGCAGCAGAGATAACACCAGGAGGCAGTTCAGATGAAAATTCTCACACACACAAGTTTCTAAATCTCTGCACCAAATTCACCTTAAATTAGCAAATAATAGAGCCAACACGATTGGAGAATACGCTGGACCTCATCTTCACTAACAATGATGATCTGATACGAAATATTACCATATCAAAAACAATATACTTAGATCACAACATAATAGATGTTCAGACATATATGTGCGGAGCCCCAGACCAACAAAATGTGATCATTAGGTAAGACGCATATGTAACAGTTAGGTATCTTTATTTCGAAACGTTTCGCCTACACAGTAGGCTTCTTCAGTCGAGTACAGAAAAGTTGATAGAAGCAGAAGATACTTGAAGACGATGTAATCAGTCCATCACCCTTAAAGTTTTGAGGTGGTCAGTCCCTCAGTCCGGAGAAGAGCATTGTTCCAAAGTTTGAAACAATATTGTTTCAAACTTTGGAACAATGCTCTTCTCCGGACTGAGGGACTGACCACCTCAAAACTTTAAGGGTGATGGACTGATTGCATCGTCTTTAAGTCTCTTCTGCTTCTATCAACTTTTCTGTACTCGACTGAAGAAGCCTACTGTGTAGGCGAAACGTTTCGAAATAAAGATACCTAACTGTTGCATATGTGTCTTACCTAACGATCTGTCGGTATTTTATACCATTTTAATGTTCAAAATGTGATCAGTCACGAGGGAGCCTTCACTAAATTCAACTTCAATAACAAACACACAAGGTGGGACTAAGTCAACCAGGTCCTAAATGATATATACTGGAAAGATAGCCTAAGCAACACAGCCCCAAACCTATGTCTAGAACATATTAACTCTGTGGCACACGAGGTATGCTCAAGGCATATTCCATTAAGAAAAAGGAAGAGAAGATGTAAACTAGAAAGGGAAAGGCGCTCCCTATACAGGCGAAGGCAAAGAATGACAGAGTGGCTTATAGAGGCCAATATATCTGTAATACGTAGGGTGTCACTGGTCAGAGAAATAGCAAACATCGAACTCAAGCTAACGCAATCTTACAGGAGTCAAGAAATGCGGGAAGAACTAAAAGCCATAAATGAAATTGAAAGAAACCCAAAATATTTCTTTTCTTGTGCCAAATCAAAGTAAAAAAAAAACATCCAGTATTGGGCCCCTAATTAAACAAGATGGGTTCTACACAGATGACAGCAAGGAAATGATTGAGCTACTCAAGTCCCAGTATGATTCGGTTTTCAGCGAACCGCTAACCAGACTGAGTCGAAGACCTAAATGAATTTTTTATGAGAGTGACAGAATTTGGTAGACTCATACCCATCTAATATTATCCTGATGCCAAATGACTTCGAACAGACGAAAAATGACATGCATATGCACTCTGCCCCAGGCCCAGACTCATGGAACTCAGTGTTTATCAAGAACTGCAAGAAGCCCCTATCACGAGCTTTTTAACATCCTATGGAGAGGGAGCATGGACACAGGGGTCGTCCCACAGGTACTAAAAACAACAGACATAGCCCCACTCAACAAAGGGGGCAGTAAAGCAATAGCAAAGAACTACAGACCGATAGTGCTATCTTCCCATATCATAAAAATCTTTGAAAAGGTTCTAAGAAGCAAAATCGCCACTAATCTAGATACTCATCAGTTACACAACTCAGGGCAACCAGGGTTTAGAGCAGGTTGCTCCTGCCTGTCCCAACTACTGGACCACTATGACAAGGTGTGATGAATGGTTTTGAAAACCATTCACTATGACAAGGTCCTGGATGCTCTAGAAGATAAACAAAATGCAGATGTAGTATACACAGACTTTGCAAAAGCCTTTGACAAATGTGACCATGGTGTAATAGAGCACAAAATGTGTGATAAAGAAATAAGAGGAAAACTTGGTAGAGGGATCTATAATTTCCTAACAAACAGAATACAAAGAGTAGTAGTAAACAGAGTGAAGTCTGAGATGGCTACAGTGAAAAGCTCTGTTCCACAAGGCACAGTACTCGCTCCCATCCTATTCCTCATCCCCATATCTGACATAGACAGGGATGGAAGCCACAACACCGAGTCTTCCTTTGCAGATGACACCCGAATTTGCATGACAGTGTCCTCCACTGCAAGACTCCAGGCGGACATCAACCAAATATTTAAATGGGCCGCAGAAAACAATGTGAAGTTCAATTACTTCTATATGGAAATCGTGAGAAAATTAAAACTATATCGGAGTATAAAATAAATTCCAAACATATAATAGGACGAAAAACTAACGTAAAAGACCTAAGAGTGACAATGTCAAAGACTCACCTTCGAAGACCACATCATAGAGTGCTAGTCATGGCATTATGCCGGGTGAGCACACCAGCATAATGCCGTGACGAAAATCAAAGGCCTACCATAGAGTCTTTTTTCGTCAGTGCATTATGCCGGGTAGCAGTCGTTAGCAAGTTGTCACGGCCTGCCCTCCCACACTCCACAGTGACTCCCTAGTGCTCACGTGGCTGCCGTAACGAGAGGAAGTGTTGCACTTTTGTCTTTCATCTGCCCCATCTTTAGTCCGTGTTCGCTTTGGTTTTGGGGCTATTCATGTTTGATTATGGGTAAAAGGAAGTCTTTAACACCTGAAACTAAAGCTCAAAACATTGGACTTCACAAAGCTGGGCACCAGACGAAAGAAATAGTGGAGAATGTTGGTGTGTGTGAGCGTTCAGTGAGGAAATGGGTGTAGCGTTTCAAGGCTGGTGGTGGTGTTGAGTCTCCATTTGTCAAACCTCGGTCTGGTCCCTTGAAGAAGACATCTGTTCGTATCTTAACTGTGTTAAAGCAGCAGTTAGAGAGTACACTTAAGGTAACTGCAAGAGAATTGAAAGAAAAGACCCCACATCTTCTCTCAGAGGTGTCTGTAAGAACTGTTAACAGATGTGTGTCAGAACTGGGCTACAATAATCACCGTCGGATTAAGAAACCAAACCTCTTCAAGTCACAGAAGAAACGTAGGCTGGATTATGCAAAGAAATATCTTCACTAGTATCCTCAACAGTGGTCTGAAGTATTTTGGAGTGATGAAGCAACCTTCACCATCACCTCTAACCGTGGGGGTACATGTGTACATGCCCATAGATAGTGACCTGCAAGTCCCATGCTACACCTGTGGGACCACCAAACACCCAGACTCACTCATGGTTTGGGGGTGTTTCAGTGCTCAGAGTGTTGGTGAATTCATTGTGCTTCCCAGTAACCAGTATATGAACCTGTATAATTACCTAGAGATATTGTGTAACAATTTACCTGAGGCATTTGACAAGTGTGGGGCTATGGCTTTTATGCAGGACGGTGCACAGTGTCATACCACCAAATCTGTAGTTTATTTGCTTAAGGACTGTGAAGTGAGGTTCTTTAAGGACTGGCCAGGCAATCCCTAAACCTAAACCCTATTGAGAACTTCTGGTCAATAGTGAAGCGAAGTTTACTGGGCAAGGATATCAGTTCCATCCCAAAGCTGGAGGCTGCTCTACATGAGGCATGGAATAATATACCTCCCCAAATCCTCAAGAATGTGTGTTAGTCTTTCTACACGGCTGAGGGAAGTGATTAAGAGTAAAGAATACAGCACCAAGAATTTAAACCTCAGTATGTGTGCAAATATATAAATTATAATCTTTCATGGTATGTGCTTGTGTTTTGGTACGTGTGTGGGGGGGGGAGGGGCGGCATGATGCTGTGACTAGCTTTATAGCATCACTCGCATCTGCGAGAAAAATGACAGGATGGATAATGAGAACCTTCAAAACTAAGGATGCCAAGCCCATGATGACACTCTGTGGTAGTAGGTTGGTAGACAGTAACTGCTCCTGGAGGTACTACCGTCCTGTGGTAGTAGGTTGGTAGACAGTAACTGTTCAGGGAGGTACTACCGTCCTGTGGTAGTAGGTTGGTAGACAGTAACTGCTCAGAGAGCAACTACCGTCCTGTGGTAGTAGGTTGGTAGACAGTAACTGCTCAGAGAGCAACTACCGTCCTGTGGTAGTAGGTTGGTGGTAGACAGTAACTGCTCAGAGAGCAACTACCGTCCTGTGGTAGTAGGTTGGTAGACAGTAACTGCTCAGAGAGCAACTACCGTCCTGTGGTAGTAGGTTGGTAGACAGTAACTGCTCAGAGAGCAACTACCGTCCTGTGGTAGTAGGTTGGTAGACAGTAACTGCTCAGAGAGCAACTACCGTCCTGTGGTAGTAGGTTGGTAGACAGTAACTGCTCAGAGAGCAACTACCGTCCTGTGGTAGTAGGTTGGTAGACAGTAACTGCTCAGAGAGCAACTACCGTCCTGTGGTAGTAGGTTGGTAATCAGTAACTGTTCAGGGAGGTACTACCGTCCTGTGGTAGTAGGTTGGTAGACAGTGACTGCTCCTGGAGGTACTACCGTCCTGTGGTAGTAGGCTGGTAGACAGTAACTACTCAGAGAGGTACTACCGTCCTGTGGTAGTAGGTTGGTAGACAGTAACTGTTCAGGGAGGTACTACCGTCCTGTGGTAGTAGGTTGGTAGACAGTAACTGTTCAGGGAGGTACTACCGTCCTGTGGTAGTAGGTTGGTAGACAGTAACTGCTGAGGTACGTCTTGCTACTGCTACTTACACTTAGGTCACACTACACTTACATGTAGACACATATATATACACAACACTCTGGGTTTTCTATTTTTTTTCTAGTTCTTATTTCTTGTTTATTTCCTCCTATCTCCATGGGGAAGTGGAACAGAATTCTTCCTCCGTAAGTTATGCGTGTTGTAAGAGGCGACGAAAATGCCGGGAGCAAGAGGCTAGTAACCTCTTCTCTTGTGTATATTACTAAAATTTAAAGAAGAACTTTCGTTTTTTTTTTTTTGGGGGGGGGGGGCACCCTGTCTTGGTCGGATGCCGTCGGTTTGTTGAGGAAGTCGGTGAAGCGTTCTTGTTCCATGAAACTGTAGCTATCATCCTCCTTCCTCGGATCAAAGCCCATTCCCTCCCATTTCCCCAATGTCCAAATAATGTATAACTCTCCTTACTGGTTTAGCGTAACAAGAGAACAGTACTCACTAGATCCTCTGGTGATCCTTCTGACGCAGGAGTTGATCTCTCTCCAGGACGGCCAGGATGGCGTCCCTCTCACTCTCCGTCAGTGTGGAGAGATCCAGCCCCAGGTCCTGCAGGAGGCGCACCCTTCTTAACACAAGTACATACATCACCAGTGTGCTGCTGCACTAATTTTATGATAATCACATACACAGTGGGAACTATGATTGTCACATACACAGTGGGAACTATGATTGTCTCATACACAGTGGGAACTATGATAGTCACATACACAGTGGGAACTATGATAGTCACATACACAGTGGGAACTATGATTGTCACATACACAGTGGGAACTATGATTGTCACATACACAGTGGGAAGTATGATAGTCACATACACAGTGGGAACTATGATAGTCACATACACAGTGGGAACTATGATTGTCACATACACAGTGGGAACTATGATAGTCACATACACAGTGGGAACTATGATTGTCTCATACACAGTGGGAACTATGATAGTCACATACACAGTGGGAACTATGATAGTCACATACACAGTGGGAACTATGATTGTCTCATACACAGTGGGAACTATGATAGTCACATACACAGTGGGAACTATGATTGTCACATACACAGTGGGAACTCTGATTGTCACATACACAGTAGGAACTATGATTGTCACACACACAGTGGGAACTATGATTGTCACATACACAGTGGGAAGTATGATAGTCACATACACAGTGGGAACTATGATTGTCACATACACAGTGGGAACTATGATTGTCACATACACAGTGGGAAGTATGATAGTCACATACACAGTGGGAACTATGACTGTCACATACACAGTGGGAACTATGATTGTCACATACACAGTGGGAACTATGATTGTCACATACACAGTGGGAACTATGATTGTCACATACACAGTGGGAACTATGATTGTCACATACACAGTGGGAACTATGATTGTCACATACACAGTGGGAACTATGATAGTCACACACACAGTGGGAACTATGATAGTCACATACACAGTGGGAACTATGATAGTCACACACACAGTGGGAACTATGATAGTTACACACACAGTGGGAACTATGATAGTCACACACACAGTGGGAACTATGATAGTCACACACACAGTGGGAACTATGATAGTTACACACACAGTGGGAACTATGATAGTTACACACACAGTGGGAACTATGATAGTCACACACACAGTGGGAACTATGATAGTCACTTACACAGTGGGAACTATGATAGTCACATACACAGTGGGAACTATGATAGTCACATACACAGTGGGAACTATGATAGTTACACACACAGTGGGAACTATGATAGTCACACACACAGTGGGAACTATGATAGTCACACACACAGTGGGAACTATGATAGTTACACACACAGTGGGAACTATGTTACACACACAGTGGGAACTCACACACACAGTGGGAACTATGATAGTCACACACACAGTGGGAACTATGATAGTTACACACACAGTGGGAACTATGATTGTCACATACACAGTGGGAACTATGATAGTCACATACACAGTGGGAACTATGATAGTCACACACACAGTGGGAACTATGATAGTTACACACACAGTGGGAACTATGATAATCACACACAGTGGGAACTATGATAGTTACACACACAGTGGGAACTATGATAGTCACACACACAGTGGGAACTATGATAGTTACACACACAGTGGGAACTATGATAGTCACATACACGGTGGGAACTATGATAGTCACACACACAGTGGGAACTATGATAGTCACACACACAGTGGGAACTATGATAGTTACACACACAGTGGGAACTATGATAGTTACACACACAGTGGGAACTATGATAGTTACACACACAGTGGGAACTATGATAGTTACACACACAGTGGGAACTATGATAGTTACACACACAGTGGGAACTATGATAGTTACACACACAGTGGGAACTATGATAGTTACACACAGTGGGAACTATGATAATCACACACAGTGGGAACTATGATAGTTACACACACAGTGGGAACTATGATAGTTACACACACAGTGGGAACTATGATAGTCACACACACAGTGGGAACTATGATAGTTACACACACAGTGGGAACTATGATAGTTACACACACAGTGGGAACTATGATAGTTACACACAGTGGGAACTATGATAATCACACACAGTGGGAACTATGATAGTTACACACACAGTGGGAACTATGATAGTTACACACACAGTGGGAACTATGATAGTTACACACACAGTGGGAACTATGATAGTTACACACACAGTGGGAACTATGATAGTTACACACAGTGGGAACTATGATAATCACACACAGTGGGAACTATGATAGTTACACACACAGTGGGAACTATGATAGTTACACACACAGTGGGAACTATGATAGTTACACACACAGTGGGAACTATGATAGTCACATACACAGTGGGAACTATGATAGTTACACACACAGTGGGAACTATGATAGTTACACACACAGTGGGAACTATGATAATCACTCACAGTGGGAACTATGATAATCACACACAGTGGGAACTATGATAGTTACACACAGTGGGAACTATGATAATCACACACAGTGGGAACTATGATAGTTACACACACAGTGGGAACTATGATAGTTACACACACAGTGGGAACTATGATAGTTACACACAGTGGGAACTATGATAATCACACACAGTGGGAACTATGATAGTTACACACACAGTGGGAACTATGATAATCACACACAGTGGGAACTATGATAGTTACACACAGTGGGAACTATGATAATCACACACAGTGGGAACTATGATAGTTACACACACAGTGGGAACTATGATAGTTACACACACAGTGGGAACTATGATAGTTACACACAGTGGGAACTATGATAATCACACACACAGTGGGAACTATGATAGTTACACACACAGTGGGAACTATGATAATCACACACACAGTGGGAACTATGATAATCACACACACAGTGGGAACTATGATAGTAACACACACAGTGGGAACTATGATAGTTACACACACAGTGGGAACTATGATAGTCACACACACAGTGGGAACCATGATAGTTACACACAGTGGGAATTATGATAGTTACACACACAGTGGGAACTATGATAGTCACACACACAGTGGGAACTATGATAGTCACACACACAGTGGGAACTATGATAGTCACACACACAGTGGGAACTATGATAGTTACACAAACAAACCTACTGGAGTTCTATGGCAAAGTAACAGAAGTAATACAGGAGAGAGAGAGGGACTGGTAGACTGTATCTTCTTGAACTGTAAGAAGGAGTTCCATACAGTACCACACAACAGACTGGTAGACTGTATCTTCTTGAACTGTAAGAAGGAGTTCCATACAGTACCACACAACAGACTGGTTGAAAAGCTAGAGAAGCTGGCGGGAAGAACAATGAAATTATTTCAGTGCATCAGGGAATATCTCGCAGGAAAGGAACAAAGTGTATCGATACGGCACAAGGTGTCAGTCCAAGGTCCGGTGCTCTTTCTTGTATATGTTTACCTGGAGTTTACCTGGATAGGGTTTTGGGGGTCAACTCCCCCGAGGCCCAGTCTGAGACTAGGCCTCATGGTGGATCAGGGTCTGATGAACCAGGCTGTTACTGCTGGCCGCACTCAAGCTGACGTACGAGCCACAGCCCGGTTGGTCAGGTACTGACTTTAGGTGCCTGTCCAGTGCCTTCTTGACGGCAGCCAGGGGTCTATTGGTAATCCCCCTTATGTATGTTGTGAACAGTCTTGGGCCCCGGACACTTAGTGTTGTCTCTCAGTGTACTCGTGGCGCCCCTGCTTTTCATCGGAAAATGTTGCGTCTCCTGCCGAGTCTTTTGCTTTCATAGGGATTGATTTTCGTGTGCAGGTTTGGTACCAATCCCTCCAGGACCCTCCAAGTGTATATTATCATGTATCTCTCTCGCATGTATTCCAGGGAATACAGATCAAGGACCTTCAACCGTTCCCAGTAGTTTAGGTGCCTTATCGCACTTATGTATGCCGTGAAAGTTCTTTGTACACTCTCCAGGTCTGCAATGTCGCCAGCCTTGAAGGTGACCGTTAGTGTACAGCAGTATTCCAGCCTAGAGAGCACAAGAGATTTGAAGAGAATCATCATGGGTTTGGCGTCCCTAGTTTTGAAGGTTCTCATTATCCATCCTATCAATTTCCTCAAGGATGAGGGAGATACATTGTTGTGGTCTTTGAAGGTGAGATCCTCTGACATTATCACTCCCAGGTCCTTTGCATTAGTCTTCCGCTCTATTGTATGGTTAGAATTTGTGGTTTAAACTGACACATTTGTAAGTTCTACAAGAAGAAACAAGGTTAAGGAAGCAGAAGAACAAGGAAAAGGAGTTAGAAGGACAAGGTGAAGGAAGTAGAATAACAAGGTGAACTAGGGAGAAGAACAAGGTTAAGGAAGCAGAAGAACAAGGTGAAGGAGGCAGAAGAACAAAGTAAAGGATGTAAAAGAACAAGGTGAAGGAAGTAGGAGAACAAGGTCAAGAAGGTAGAAGAACAAGCGGAACGAAGTAAAAGAACAAGGTGAAGGAGACAGAAGAACAATTTTAAGGAAGCAGAAGAACAGGCTTAAAGAAGCAGAAGAACAAGGTTAAGGGAGCAGAAGAACAAGGTGAAGGAAGAAGTAGAACAAGGATAAGGAAGCAGAAGAACAAGGTGAAGGAAGTAGAATAACAAGGTGAAGGAGGGAGAAGAACAAGGTTAAGGAAGCAAAAGAACAAGGTGAAGGAAGCAGAAGAACATGGTTAAGGAATCAGAAGAACAAGGTTAATGAAACAGAAGAACAAGGTTAATGAATCAGAAGAACAAGATGAAGGAAGTAGAAAAACTAGGTGAAGGAAGTAGGAGAACAAAGTGAAGAAAGTAGAAGAACAAGGTGAAGAAAGCCGAATAACAAGGTGAAGGAAGCAGAAGAACAAGGTGAAGGAAGTAGAAGAACAAGGTGAAGGAAGTAGAAGAACAAGGTGAAGGAAGTAGAAGAACAAGGTGAAGGAAGTAGAACAACAAGGTGAAGGAAGCAGAAGAACAAGGTAACCTTCTTGACCTTCTTGCAGTATTTGACATGAGAAACTTAGTTGATTTCCCTACTCACGTCTCTGGCTCCTCCCTTGACCCAGTAGTGAGTGATCTGGCAGAAGGCATAGTCACTTGTCAACCCCTCGGCTACGTTGGATCATCTGACCACAAGGCTTTTTTTTACGACACTTAAGATCCCAACAGAACGAGGTGAGGAGGCCACACGCACAACCTGGCTATGGGAAAGAGGTAATTGGCCAGCCATTTGCTCTGAGCTCGCCACCACCGACTGGAATGCTCTTCTCCGAGGGGATGTTGACAACCAAGTGAAAGCCTTCACTGGACACATCCTTAATCTACAAAAAGAACACATTCCTCACCGGCAATATGTGACAAAGCCTACAGATCAGCCTTGGTTTATCTTTCGTTGAAGAGAGGCTTTGTACTTAGCAGTACAAAGCATGGCGAAGGTATAAGAGACATCCTACCACCTATAACAGGAACTTCCACAGGCAAGCCTGTAGGCATATGGGTGACGTTCAAAAGTGGGCCATTGCTAAATGGGAGGTGGACACTAAAAGAAAGCTATTATCAGGTAGGGTAGGCTCCAAAACCTGGTGGTCCCTGGTCAAGGACAGACAAGGTTATCTGCCTGATGAACTTATTCCACCTCTAAATTGACAGGATGGGACCACCTCTACTAGTAGTCTAGAGAAGGCGGACCTCTTTGCTGAACACTTTGCTACCAAAATGCAAGTTCCTGATCCAGCAAGGGACTCTCCTTGGCTAGCTGCAAGAATTGTCAAAACTGTCAGTGGTGACAATAAGGCAGGAGGAGGTGCATTTCCTTCTTAAATCGCTTGACCAAGAAAAGGCTGTGGGCCCAGACAAGTTGAGCCCAAGATTGCTGAGAAGTTGTGCAGACCAGCTAGCAGCACCTCTAACTCGCATCTTTCAGCACTGCCTAGTACAGTGTAAATGGCCCTCTCTATGAAAAGAGGCAAATGTAGTCCCTCTTCACAAAAAGAAAAGCAGAGCAGAAATCAGCAACTACAGACCAGTGTCACTCCTGTCAATCACTGGTAAGATCCTTGAGACAATAATCTCAAGACAAATGACAGAGTTTTTTGACTACCACTCACTCCTTTGTGATCGTCAATATGGCTTCAGGAAAGGTTACTCTGCTGCTGATCTGTTGTTAAACCTCTCCACTAAGTGGCACCAGTCACTGGATGAATCCAAAGTCAGCTGTGTGGTAGCACTGGACATTGCTGGCGCTTTCGACCGGGTGTGGCACCAGGGCCTCTTAGCAAAACTTCAAGCACTGGGAATTGCAGGCTCTACGTTATGTATCCTCAGTGATTACCTTCATGGTAGATCTCTAAGTGTAGTTCTCAATGGAATGGAATCAGCTAGACATCCTATTGGGGCAAGTGTTCCACAAGGAAGCGTGCTGGGTCCATTGCTATGGAATGTCTACTTCAACGACCTTCTTCATCTCATCCCAGAATCAGATGCATATGCAGACGACTGTACACTGACATTCACTTATCCAAGAGAAGAAATGCCAGCTGCTCTAAGCTACATCAATCACCAGCTGAGAGCTATATCAGCTTGGGGAAATAGATGGCAAGTAACATTTGCACCTGAGAAAACGCAAATGATGATGGTCTCTAGGCACCATGATGGTAATGCTGGTGCAGTAGTAAGGATGAATGGGAGGGTGTTGGCACCTGGAGAAGAAGTTGATATCCTTGGGGTGAAATTTGACTCAAAACTAACCATGAAGAACCATGTTGTAAATCTTGCAAACAAGGCAGCCAGGAAGCTTACAGCACTTCACCGTATATCGCATCTGCTTAACAGTAGGGGTTGCAAGATTCTGTACGAGGCACAAGTACGCTCACACCTTGAGTATGCTCCACTTTCTTGGTTTGCCTGCCCCCCCCTCTCATCTGCGACTGCTTGACAGAGTAGAGAACAGAGCAAGACGTCTCATCTCTCGCCTGGACCCATCCTGGATAGATCTGCCATTTCAGCAGAGCCTTTAACATAGGAGAGATGTGGGTGACCTTACAGTTATGTACAAGGCCAATATTGTCAAAGTACCACACTTGGATCCACTTCGAGGACAGCGTGAAACAAGCTTTAATGCCACAAGACGGGCAGAGAGTAGCAACTTCACTCTGGCTGTACCCTTCTCCAGAACATCACTCCATCTGAGATCACATATTCCCAAGATGACTCGAGTATGGAACACATTCGTACAGCATAATGATGTCAACGAGATAAAGTCAGTTGATCAAATGAAAATGCTGGCCCCACAGATGGCTCCAACTTCATCCTGTTCCCTACTTGTATGTCTCATAACAATAAAAATGCTTTCAAATGAGCTGATGTAGGTAACAGCTCTTAGCTTGCCAATAAAGTTAGGAATTCCTAACCTGTAAATAGCTTGTCAATAAAACTAGGGATCCTTAACCTTGTCAAACCCTGTGTAAAAAAAAAAAAAGAACAAGGTGAAGGAAGTAGAAGAACAAGGTTAAGGAATCAGAAGAACAAGATGAAGGAAGTAGGAGAACAAGGTGAAGAAAGTAGAAGAATAAGGTGAAGAAAGCCGAAGAACAAGGTGAAAGAGGCAGAAGAACAAAGTGAAGGAAGTAGAAGAACAGTGTTAAGGAAGCAGAAGAATAAGGTGAAGGAAGTAGAAGAACAAGGTGAAGGAAGTAGAAGAACAAGGTGAAGGAAGTAGAAGAACAAGGTGAAGGAAGCAGAAGAACAAGGTGAAGGAAGTAGAAGAACAAGATGAAGGAAGCAGAAGAACAAAGTGAAAGAAGCAGAACAAGGTTAAGGAAGCGGAAGAACAAGGTTAAGGAAGCAGAAGAACAAGGTTAAGGAAGCAGAAGAACAAGGTGAAGGATTACTAGGATCGTCACCTAACGTTCACTCACCTGTGACGAGGGTGGGCGCGGTGGGCGGTGATTAGGCTTCAAGTGGGTGGCACCACCCATAGTGTACCTGGAGCTCTCAGGAGATATACTTCCAATGCTGCTGGAAGATATACTTCCCATGCTACTGGGAGATATACTTCCCAGGCTGCTAGGAGATATACTTCCCAGACTGCTAGGAGATATACTTCCCAGGGTACTAAGAGATATACTTCCCAAGCTAGGAGATATATACCTGAGGAGTTCCTTAGATATACACTTCAATAGCTTCTTACAGATATACCTCTGTAGCTACCGGCGGATATACCCCTCGCAGCATCAGATTCAGTATCTCCTCCTCTAGATGTTCCTCTGTGGTCAGAAGTATAATATATATTTCCTTCCCCTTCTGGCCTGGGCAATATTTTTCAACTTTCGTGTCTCACACTTCATATATTACATGTGTTTCCTGTTGCTTCCGCTCTTTCTCTCGCTCCTTCCTATGTCCTTTTTATCTTTTCTCTTTTTTTCTCTCATTAAGTCTGTTTCGTAAATTTCTGATTGTTATCATGGTACCCAAGTATCAGAAATGTTATCCTAGGGCACTAATATTGTTATCATGGTACCCAAGTATCAGAAATGTTATCCTAGGGCACTAATATTGTTATCATGGTACCCAGGTATCAGGAATGTTAGTGCCCTAGGATAACATTCCTGATACCTGGGTACCATGATAACAATATTAGTGCCCTAGGATAACATTCCTGATACCTGGGTACCATGATAACAATATTAGTGCCCTAGGATAACATTTCTGATACCTGGGTACCATGATAACAATATTAGTGCCCTAGGATAACATTCCTGATACCTGGGTACCATGATAACAATATTAGTGCCCTAGGATAACATTTCTGATACCTGGGTACCATGATAACAATATTAGTGCCCTAGGATAACATTTCTGATACCTGGGTACCATGATAACAATATTAGTGCCCTAGGATAACATTCCTGATATGTAGATCAATGGTTCAGAGAACCGACATGTTGATAAATTAGACACATGTGCAACTCTTGGGTATCTTTATTGAGGAAACGTTTCGCCACACAGTGGCTTCATCAGTCCATATAAAGGAGAATCTTGAAGAACAGGAGGGGAATGAGGTAATCAGTCCCTCAACCTTGAGTCGATGTGGTCAGTCCATCAATCTTGAATAGAATACGGCATACGTGCTGAGAAGGAGCTTATAAACCGTAGGCAGGAGAAGTGCAGTAGTCATAGGTGGTGTCACATTTGTTCAATGTGGAAGTAGGTCGTGCCCAAGAATTAGGCAAGCGAAGTTGCAGTGTCTGACAGGTTTGTAGATGAACCATTCATCTACAAACCTGTCAGACACTGCAACTTCTTGGGATCTTAATACTTGGGAATTCTTCGCTTGCCTAATTCTTGGGGACGACCTACTTCAACATTGAACAAATGTTACACGACCTATGACTGCTGCACCTCTCCTGCCATACGGTTTATAAGCTCCTTCTCAGCACGTATGCCGTATTCTATTCAAGATTGATGGACTGACCACATCGACTCAAGGTTGAGGGACTGATTACCTCATTCTCCTCCTGTTCTTCAAGATTCTCCTTTATGTGGACTGATGAAGATACTGTGTGGCGAAACGTTTCCTCAATAAAGATACCCAAGAGTTGCACATGTGTCTAATTTATCAACATTCCTGATACTTGGGTACCATGATAACTTCTTCAGTAGGGAAGGAAATACTAATTGTTGTATTAAATGATATATCCTGGTATACTTGTGGTATGCTGGGGTATAGTGTTTGGTATTTGAATGTTTATTGTTTGGTGTTAGAATGTTTGTTGTTTGGTGTTAGAATGTTTGTTGTTTGGTGTTAGAATGTTGTTTGATGTTAGAATGTTTGTTATTAGAATGTTTGTTGTTTTTTGTTAGAATGTTTGTTGTTTGATGTTAGAATGTTTGTTATTAGAATGTTTGTTGTTTGTTAGAATGTTTGATGTTAGAATGTTTATTAGAATGTTTGTTGTTTGGTGTTAGAATGTTTGTTATTAGAATGTTTGTTGTTTGGTGTTAGAATGTTTGTTGTTAGAATGTTTGTTAGAATGTTTGTTGTTAGAATGCTTGTTGTTTGATGTTAGAATGTTTGTTATAACGTTTGTTGTTAGAATGTTTGTTGCTTGGTGTTAGAATGTTTGTTGTTTGATGTTAGAATGTTATTAGAATGTTTGTTGTTTGGTGTTAGAATATTTGTTGTTAGAATGTTTGTTGTTTGATGTTAGAATGTTTGTTGTTAGAATGTTTGTTGTTTGTTGTTAGAATGTTTGTTGTTAGAATGTTTGTTGTTTGTTGTTAGAATGTTTGTTGTTTGGTGTTAGAATGTTTGTTTAGTTAGAATGTTTGTTTAGTTAGAATGTTTGTTGTTAGAATGTTTGTTTGGTGTTAGAATGTTTGTTTAGTGTTAGAATGTTTGTTTGGTGTTAGAATGTTTGTTTAGTGTTAGAATGTTTGTTGTTAGAATGTTTGTTGTTTGGTGTTAGAATGTTTGTTTAGTGTTAGAATGTTTGTTAGAATGTTTGTTGTTTGGTGTTAGAATGTTTGTGAGAATGTTTGTTGTTTGGTGTTAGAATGTTTGTTGTTTGTTGTTAGAATATTTGTTGTTTGGTGTTGGAATGTTTGTTGTTTGGTGTTAGAATGTTTGTTGTTTGGTGTTAGAATGTTTGTTGTTAGAATGTTTGTTGTTTGGTGTTAGAATGTTTGTTGTTAGAATGTTTGTTGTTTGGTGATAGAATCTTTGTTGTTTGGTGTTAAAATGTTTGTTGTTTGGTGTTAGAATCATTGTTAGAATGTTTGTTAGAATGTTTGCTGTTTGGTGTTAGAATGTTTGTTGTTTGTTGTTAGAATGTTTGTTGTTAGAATGTTTGTTGTTTGGTGATAGAATCTTTGTTAGAATGTTTGTTGTTTGGTGTTAGAATGTTTGTTGTTTGGTGTTAGAATCATTGTTAGAATGTTTGGTGTTAGAATGCTCTTTGTTTGGTTTTAAGGTTTAGTGAGATGTATGTCTGGGTGTTTGTATGTCTGGGTGTCTGTATGTCTGGGTGTCTGTATGTCTGGGTGTCTGTATGTCTGGGTGTCTGTATGTCTGGGTGTCTGTATGTCTGGGTGTCTGTATGTCTGGGTGTCTGTATGTCTGGGTGTCTGTATGTCTGGGTGTCTGTATGTCTGGGTGTCTGTATGTCTGGGTGTCTGTATGTCTGGGTGTCTGTATGTCTGGGTGTCTGTATGTCTGGGTGTCTGTATGTCTGGGTGACTGTATGTCTGGGTGTCTGTATGTCTGGGTGTCTGTATGTCTGGGTGTCTGTATGTCTGGGTGTCTGTATGTCTGGGTGTTTGTATGTCTGGGTGTCTGTATGTCTGGGTGTTTGTATGTCTGGGTGTTTGTATGTCTGGGTGTCTGTATGTCTGGGTGTCTGTATGTCTGGGTGTTTGTATGTCTGGGTGTCTGTATGTCTGGGTGTCTATGTCTGGGTGTCTGTATGTCTGTATGTCTGGATGTCTGGGTGTCTGTATGTCTGGGTGTCTGTATGTCTGGGTGTCTATGTCTGGGTGTCTGTATGTCTGGGTGTCTGTATGTCTGGGTGTCTGTATGTCTGGGTGTCTGTATGTCTGGGTGTCTGTATGTCTGGGTGTTTGTATGTCTGGGTGTTTGTATGTCTGGGTGTCTGTATGTCTGTATGTCTGGGTGTTTGTATGTCTGGGTGTCTGTATGTCTGGGTGTCTGTATGTCTGGGTGTCTGTATGTCTGGGTGTCTGTATGTCTGGGTGTTTGTATGTCTGGGTGTCTGTATGTCTGGGTGTTTGCATGTCTGGGTGTCTGTATGTCTGGGTGTTTGTATGTCTGGGTGTCTGTATGTCTGGGTGTTTGTATGTCTGGGTGTCTGTATGTCTGGGTGTCTGTATGTCTGGGTGTTTGTATGTCTGGGTGTATGTATGTCTGGGTGTCTGTATGTCTGGGTGTCTGTATGTCTGGGTGTTTGTATGTCTGGGTGTCTGTATATCTGGGTGTCTGTATGTCTGGGTGTCTGTATATCTGGGTGTCTGTATGTCTGGGTGTTTGTATATCTGGGTGTCTGTATGTCTGGGTGTCTGTATGTCTGGGTGTCTGTATATCTGGGTGTCTGTATGTCTGGGTGTCTGTATGTCTGGGTGTTTGTACATCTGGGTGTCTGTATGTCTGGGTGTCTGTATGTCTGGGTGTTTGTATGTCTGGGTGTCTGTATGTCTGGGTGTCTGTATGTCTGGGTGTTTGTATATCTGGGTGTCTGTATGTCTGGGTGTCTGTATGTCTGGGTGTTTGTATATCTGGGTGTCTGTATGTCTGGGTGTCTGTATGTCTGGGTGTCTGTATGTCTGGGTGTCTGTATGTCTGGGTGTCTGTATGTCTGGGTGTTTGTATGTCTGGGTGTCTGTATGTCTGGGTGTTTGTATATCTGGGTGTCTCTATGTCTGGGTGTCTCTATGTCTGGGTGTCTCTATGTCTGGGTGTCTCTATGTCTGGGTGTCTCTATGTCTGGGTGTCTCTATGTCTGGGTGTCTCTATGTCTGGGTGTCTCTATGTCTGGGTGTCTCTATGTCTGGATGTCTCTATGTCTGGGTGTCTCTATGTCTGGGTGTCTCTATGTCTGGGTGTCTCTATGTCTGGGTGTCTCTATGTCTGGGTGTCTCTATGTCTGGGTGTCTCAATGTCTGGGTGTCTCAATGTCTGGGTGTCTCAATGTCTGGGTGTCTCTATGTCTGGGTGTCTCTATGTCTGGGTGTCTCTATGTCTGGGTGTCTGTGTGTCTCAATGTCTGGGTGTCTCAATGTCTGGGTGTCTCAATGTCTGGGTGTCTGTATGTCTGGGTGTCTCAATGTCTGGGTGTCTGTATGTCTGGGTGTCTCAATGTCTGGGTGTCTGTATGTCTGGGTGTCTCAATGTATGGGTGTCTGTATGTCTGGGTGTCTGTATGTCTGGGTGTCTCGATGTCTGGGTGTCTGTATGTCTGGGTGTCTCAATGTCTGGGTGTCTGTATGTCTGGGTGTCTGTATGTCTGGGTGTCTGTATGTCTGGGTGTCTGTATGTCTGGGTGTCTCTATGTCTGGGTGTCTGTATGTCTGGGTGTCTGTATGTCTGGGTGTCTGTATGCCTGGGTGTCTGTATGCCTGGGTGTCTCTATGTCTGGGTGTCTCTATGTCTGGGTGTCTCTATGTCTGGGTGTCTCTATGTCTGGGTGTCTCTATGTCTGGATGTCTCTATGTCTGGGTGTCTCTATGTCTGGGTGTCTCTATGTCTGGGTGTCTCTATGTCTGGGTGTCTCTATGTCTGGGTGTCTCTATGTCTGGGTGTCTCTATGTCTGGGTGTCTCTATGTCTGTCTGTATGTCTCTCTCTCTCTCTCTCTCTCTCTCTCTCTCTCTCTCTCTCTCTCTCTCTCTCTCTACATCCTTGAGCGGAGGACGGAGGACGGAGGACGAGGAGGAGACAAGGGTGAGAAGATAACTGGTACTGACCAAGGTCTTTCGTACTCTCTCACTCTCATTCACTTTCTCACTCATTTTCTCTTTCACTCTTACTCTCTCACTCACTTTCTTTCGCTTGCCGTCTAAAATTCTCTCACAAACACACGCACACACACATACACAGGGCCAGGAGCTGAGTCTCGACCCCTGTAACCACAATTAGGTGAGTACACACACACACACACACACACACACACACACGCTAGGTGAGTACACACACTGCATATCTACAAAGAGACCCGGACAGGCTGGAAGCTTGATCCAGCAACTGGCTCCTAGTATTTAACCCCGCTAAATGCAAAGTCATGAAGATCAGGGAAGGGTAAAGAAGACCGCAGACAGAGTATAGGCTAGGTGGCCAAAGACTCCAACCCTCACTCAAGGAGAAAAATCTAGGGGTGAGTATAATACAGAGCACGTCGCCAGACGCACACATTAACCAGATAATTGCTGCGGCATATGGGCGCTTAGCAAACCTGAGAATAGCGTTCCGATACCTCAGTAAGGAATCGTTCATGACTCTATACACTGTGTACGTCAGGCCCATCTGGAGTACGCAGCACCAGTTTGGAACCCACACCTGGTCAAGCACGTAAAGAAATTAGAGAAAGTGCAAAGGTTTGCAACAAGGCTAGTTCTGGAGATCATGGGTATGTCCTACGAAGAAAGGTTGAAGGAAATCGGACTGACGACATTGGAGGACAGCAGGGTCAAGGGGCACATGATAACGACATACAAAATACTACGTGGAATAGATAGGGTGGACAGAGACACGATGTTCCAGGGAGGGGATACAGAAATGAGGGGACACAATTGGAAGTTGAAGCCTCAGATGAGTCAAAGGGATGTTAGGAAGTATTTCTTCGGTCACAGAGTTGTTAGGAAGTGGAATAGTCTGGCAAGTGATGTAGTGGAGGTATGATGGTATGAGGTATGATGAAGCTCATGGAGCAGGGAGAGGGAGGACCAAGTAGCGGTCAGTGAAGAGGCCGGGCCAGGAGCTGAGTCTCGACCCCTGCAACCACAATTAGGTGAATACACAGTAGGGACAGTAGGGACACCGCACGCATGAGTCACACCTCTACTGCTCCGTGAATATAAGTGTTCCTGAGGGCTACCCAAGTTTTCTGCAAGGGTTGTTAAGTGTCAGGGTAGCGAAAAATCCTTGAAGCGATTTACAATTTCCCTGAGCCACGTGAGTGTGGGGAGAGCCACAGTTTTATAAGTGAGCTAGAAAGAGATACTTGGTGGCGCATACAGAGTGAGCAGGCATAGTGTGTGTGCTCAGGCGATGGTGCCACGTGTCACCCAAGAAAGATGATAAAGTGAAACAAATGTGAGACCAGTGAAAGAAATACAGTGATTAGGGTACATTATATATCGAGAAGAAACGGAGGTGGATCTACGGCAGGACATCACATCGAGCTGGACAATCTACAGGCTGCTGCAGGCTGTGCAGGCTGCTACAGGCTGCTGCAGGCTGCTGCAATCTGCTACAGGCTGCTGCAAGCTGCTACAGGCTGCTGCAGGCTGCAATACAAGTATTCACCTATTCGTGGTTGTTGGGTGTTAGTGGGGGTTCAAATTAACTGCCAAGCTGATTGTGAATGGTCCAACTCTCCTAGTACAATAAAGAATAGGCTTTCATGTACCCAGTAACGAATAGCTATTGGTAATTTATAGAACAAGGCAAGAGAGGCGTCTATTAGACTAGGTTGAAGGAAAAAGCATGAAGGATGCAAAGTAGTAGGTAGGTGTGGGTCAGGTCAGGAGGGTGTGAGGCAAGCCAGGTAAGGGAGCACTGTAAACTGCACATACACACTCATACACAACAACACACAATCCCACCTTCTACTTTTCACACGCTTAATAAACCCACATATAGTTCCATACACACACACACACGCACACAAACACACACTCTCCTCCCCCACCTATTTCCCACTCCTTCCCCTGATGCCCTCCTCTCTCACCCTCCTTCTCCCCCTCTTCTCTCTCTTTCCACTTCTCCCTCTCCATTTTTTTCTCCCCCTTTGCTTCTTCCTCCTCCTCTCTACATATTCTCCCTCATTCCCCCTCCCCTACCCACCCCTCTCTCAATTTGCCACTGTCTCTAGCTTCCTCCTCTCTCTCCCTCCATCCCCCAACACACTCGGACAAACACACCACAAAACAAACACACAGAATTACATAAGTTTTTCATTCTGTGGCAACAAAAACAAAAAAATGGGTTGCCAGAGAGCAGGAAGGAAAACCAGGGGACAGGAAGATGAGTCTGTGAAGTAAGATTGGGCAGCAGATCTCAGGAAAAGTGAAGATGAGTGGGGAATGAAGATAGAAAAGCTTAGCATGAGAATGGAGGAGAAGATAGATGCAGAAAGCAAGAAGTGGGAGATGCAAGTCACAAGAGCAGAGGCTAAGATACAAATATTAGAAGAGGAACTGAAAAATCTGAAACAGCCTAAAGAACTAAAGAACAATTTGGGAATGACATCAGAGATTGCTACCTCAGTCACAAACAAGGGGACTGTAGGGAATGAAGGAGTGAGACTGTATGCAGGGGCCCTATCAGACCATTGTGGAGCCAAAGAAGAAGATCACATCAGGAGCAATCGAGGGGACTATAGAAAATGAAAGAGCTATGCTCTATGTGGAGGCCCTAACAGACCACAGCAGAGCCCAGGGAAAGCTGAGAAAGGAAAATGATAGGCCACAGATAGTGAAGAAACTGAAGAAAAGAAAGTTGCAATTGAGGCAACTAAATCAAATCAGGGGATACATACGGATATGCAGTGGGAGAATGAAAGGAAGAGGTCAGTTTTGTTTATGGACTCCAGGAAGTTGAAGGGGAAACTTACAAAGCAAGAAGACAAGGGGAGAAAGAAGCATCATTAAAACTATAGGAGAAGATGACATGACCCAGCTGGCAAATTTGCAGAGAATAGGGGGGTTTGCAAGAAGAACCCAGCCAGTCAAAGTGACTTTCAAGGCAGAATGGACTCGAAACAACATCCTGCAGGAGAAAGCAAGACTAAGGGACGTGCTGGTGTACCAGAAGGTGTACCTTGACTGCGACAGAACATGAGAAGAAAGGCAGAAGCTGAAAGAGATGGTACAAAGATGAAAGGAGGAAAGAGAGGTGAAGATGGAGATGGACAGGAGAACCCAGACTCGGGATGAAGATCAAATACAATGTCCCTCACAGACACCTACAGAAACCCTCCAACCAGGACAACCCCAATGCAACCAAACATTCTAACCCAAAACACACATGCCATATCCAATGCCCCCACCCACCTCATTATAACTCCATCTTCACAGTGACCACCCATAGTTCTTTATCAGGTCTCCCACTTCCCCAACCCCAACATACACACGAGACCACAGTTTTAGAAAAGAAGTTGAAGGTTTGGTATACAAATGCAGATGGAATAACAAATAAGTGTTAGGAGTGACATGAAAGAATCAAAGAGGCATCCCCAGACATAATAGCACTCATTGAAACGAAACTCACCAGAATGATAACAGATGCAATCTTTCCACCCGGATATCAAATCCTCAGGAAAGACAGAGGGAGGAGAGGGGGAGGAGGAGTTGCACTTCTCATTAAAAACCAGTGGGGATTTGAGGAAATGGAAGGAATGGATGTGATGTGCGAAAGGGGCTACTCAGCAGGAACAATCCAGTCTGAGGGCCATAGGGTGGTAATTGCAGTAATGTACAACCCACCACAGAACTGCAGAAGGCCAAGAGAAGAATATGATGAGAACAACAGAGCAATGGTTGACACACTTGTAACAAGAAGATTGACTGGGAAAATCTAGAGCCCTGTGGGGGTCCCAAAACATGGAGAACCAAGATGATGGATGTGGCACTGTAAAACCTCATGCATTAAGATGTTAGAGACACTACCAGAGAGGTGAGGATGATCCAGCAAGACTGGACCTTGTATTCACCCTGAGTAGTTCAGACATTAAAGATATCACGTATAAAAGGCCCTTTGGAGCTACTGATCATGTGGTTCTGTGCTTTGATTACATTGTTGAGCTACAAGGAGAGAGTGTAGCAGGAATAGGATGGAAAAAAAACTACAAAAGGAGGGACTACAGAGGCATGAGGAACTTCCTGCAAGACGTTCAGTGGGAGAAATGACTGGCAGGAAAACCAGGAAAAGAAATGATGGAATCTGTGACAACAAAATGGAAGGAGGCAGAGGAGAAGTTTGTTTCCAAGTGAAACAGAAACAATGGGAAGACCAGAACGAGTCCTTGGTTCACCCAAAGGTGTAGGGAGGCAAAAACTAAGTGCACTGGAGAATGGAAAAGGTACAGAAGACAAAGAACCCAAGAAAATATAGAGATCAGCCGAAGACCCAGAAACGAATATGCAGAAGGGAGGCTCAGTGACAACACGAAAATGACAGCATCGAAGCTGTTGTATAGCCACATCAGGAGGAAAACAACAGTAAAGCACCAGGTAATCAGGCTGAGCAAGGAAGATGGGGAGTTCATAAGAAATGACCAAGAGATATGTGAGGAGCTCAACAGGAGATTTAAAGAAGTATTTACAGTGGAAACCGGTAGGACTCCAGGAAATCAGAACAGGGAGGTACACCAGCAAGTGTTGGATGAAGTACACATAACCGAGAAGGAGGTGAAGAAGCTGCTGTGTGAACTTTATATCTCAAAGCGGTGGGACCAGACAACATCTCTCCATGGGTTGCTAAACAGGGAGCAGAGATACTGTGTTTGCCACTAACAAAGATTTTTAACATATCCATTGAAACCAGGCAACTACCTGAGGTATGGATGGAAGACGGCAAATGTAGTCCCAAGTTTTAAAAAAGGAGACAGACACGAGGCATTAAACTACAGACCTGTGTCACTAACGTGTATAGTATGCAAAGTCATGGAGAAGATAGTCAGGAGGAGAGTGGTGTAGCACCTGGAAAGAAACAAGTGTATAATCGACAACCAGCACAGTTTCAGGGAAGGAAAAAATCCTGTGTCACAAACCTACTGGAGTTTTATGACAAGGTGACAGTACTAAGACAAGAGAGAGAGGGGTGGATAGACTGCATTTTCTTGGACTGCAAGAAGGACTTCGACACAGTTCCTCACAAGAGGTTAATGCAAAAGCTAGAGGATCAGGCATACATAACAGAAAGGCAGTGCAATGGATCAGAGAATATCTGACAGGGAGGCAACAACAAGTCATGGTACGTGACGAGGTGTCAGAGTGGGCGCCTGTGACAATCGGGATTCCACAGGGGTCAGTCCTAGGACCTGTGCTGTTTTTGGTATATGTGAATGACATAACGGAAGGGATAGACTCAGAAGTGTCCTTGTTTGCAGATGATGTGAAGGTATTGAGGAAAATCAAATCGGTCGAGGATCAGGCAGAACTACAAAGAGACCAGGACAGGCTAGAAGCCTGGTCTAGTAACTGACTCCTTGAATTTAACCCCACCAAATGTAAAGTCATGAAGATCGGGGAAGGGCAAAGAAGACCGCAGACAGAGTATACTCTAGGTGACCAAAGACTGCAAACCTCACTCAACGAAAAAGATCTTGGGGTGAGTACAATAACGAGCACATCTCCCGAGGCGCACATCAATCAGATGTGCCAGATGCCAGATGTCCGTATGCTGCAGCATACGGGCATCTGGCAAACCTAAGGATAACGTTCCGATACCTCACTAAGGAAACGTTCAAGACTCTGTACACCATATACGTCAGGCCCATTCTAGAGTATGCAGCACCGGTTTGGAATCCACACCTGGTCAAGCACGTCAAGAAATTGGAGAAAGCGCAAAGGTTTGCAACAAAACTAGTCCCAAAGTTAATGGGATTGTCCTGCGAAGAAAGGTTAAGGGAAATTGGCCTGACAACACTGGAGGACGGAAGGGTCAAGGAAGACATGATAACGACATATAAAATACTGTGCGGGGTAGACAAGGTGGACAAAGACAGGATGTTCCAGAGATGGGACACAGAAACAAGAGGTCACAATTGGAAGTTGAAGACTCAGATGAATCACAGGAATGTTAGGAAGTATTTCTTCAGCCACAGAGTAGTCAGGAAGTGGAATAGCCTAGAAAGTGACGTAGTTTACCTGGAGTTTACCTGGAGAGAGTTTCGGGGTCAACGCCCCCGCGGCCCGGTCTGAGACCAGGCCTCGTGGTGAATCAGGGTCTGATCAACCATGCTGCTACTGCTGGCCGCATGTTAGCTGACGTACGAACCACAGCCAGGTTGGCACGAAGCACGAAGAAGATGACCAGAGCGATCTTGCTTCTTAGAACCCTCTCCAAGATTTTTATAATATGGGATGTTGGTGCTATCGGTCTGTAGTTCTTTGGAATTGCTTTACTGCCACCTTTGTGGAGTGGGGCTATGTCTGTTGTTGTTTGTGTGTGTAGGATGACCCCTGTGTCCATGCTCCCTCTCCATAAAATGCTGAAGGCACGTGATAGGGACTTCTTGCAGTTCTTGATGAACGTGGAGTTCCACGAGTCTGGGCCTGGGGCAGAGTGCATGGGCATGTCATTAATTGCCACTTCAAAGTCTTGTGGAGTTAGAATAATGTCTGAGATTTTTGGGACGACCAAATTTTGGATTTCGCTCATAAAGAATCCATTTGGAATGTCGACCCTTAGAATGGGCAGTGGATCCCTGAACACTGAGTCATATTGGGACTTTAGTATCTCACTCATTTCTTGGTTGTCATCTGCGTATGTCCCATCCCGCCTAAGCAGGGGCTCGATACTGGATGTTTTTATCCCTTAGATTTGGCATGAGAAGATTTTTTTTTTTTAATTTCCTTTACGGCTTTTAGTTCTTCCTGTGACTCTGGTCTCCTATAAGATTCCTTCAGCTTAAGTTCGACATCTGCAATTTCATTGACTAGTGCTTCCCTTCGTATTTCAGATATATTGACCCCACTCAGCAGCTCTGTGACTCTTCACCTTCATCTGTATAAGGATCTTCTCTCTCTGTCTAGCTTACATCTTCTCTTTCTTTTTCTTAATGGAATGTGTCTTGAGCAGATCTCAAGAACCACAGAATTATTTTTTTCAAGGCAGATGTTCGGGTCCGTGTTGTTTAGGATATCTTCCCAGCTTGTTTCATTTAGGACATGATTTACTTGATCCCATTGTATGTTTTTGTTATTGAAATTGAATTTCGTGAAGAGACCTTCATGACTGCTCACATTTTGCTGGTCCGGAAGCTGTGTATACATGTCTGTACCTCTATTATGTTGTGATCTGAGTGAATTATCTTTGATACAGTTATATTACGTAGTGGAGGCGGGACCATACATAGTTTTAAAACGAGGTTTGATAAAGCTCATGGAGCAGGGAGAGAGAGGACCTAGTAGCGATCAGTGAAGAGGCGGGGCCAGGAGCTATGAATTGACCCCTGCAACCACAAATAGGTGAGTACAAATAGGTAAGCACACACACACACACACACACACACACACACACACACACACACACACACACTGACACCCCCACCCCTCCCCCCATGCAGACTAACTGGCCAGCTTCTTAGAAGAAAGCAAGTATCTCAAATTAAATAGAGGAGAGATGTGTCCAGCCTCCTTATTCCACCTCGTTCCTTTGAAAGTTAGTAGGCCTGCCCCGGAGCTAGGGCTCAACACACGGAAATTTTTTTTTACATAAATACTCAGGTAGAATTTCTGGTTAGAAGATGGGACCCAGGAGACAGAGCTCAATACTAGCCAATAAAGGTAAATGAATACATTTACGTGAGTATACACACACATACACCATACATACAGTTTGAGGAAGAACAAAGAAGACCACTGACGGAGTACAGATTCGGGGTCAAAGTCTGCAAGACCTCGCTCAAGGAGGACCTTTGGGTAAGTATCATACCGAGTGTATCACCTGAGGCACACATCAACCATATAACTGCTGCAGCAAAGGCGCGTCTGGCAAATGTAAGACTAGCTTCTCCACATCTAAGTACGGATCATTCGCGACACTTTACTCCGTGTACGTCTGACCAGTATCGGAGTATGCAGCACCAGTATGGAACCCACACCTGGTTATGTCAGGAAACTGAAGAAACTGTAAAGATTTCCACTGAGACTAGTTCCGGAGCTAAGACAAAGTTAAGGGAATTATACCTCATGTCATCAGAGGAATGATGGCGTGGGGGAATATGACATGAACGTACAAAATACCGAGCGGACAGAAACAGATTTTGTGAGAGATAAGAAACATGAGCATGAAGACGTAGCTGGAAGTTGACAACAAAGATAATTCACAGAGATGTTAGGAAGTATTTCTTTAGTCATAAAGTAATCAGGAATGGGAACGACCTGGACAGTGGAGTGGCAGAGAAAGGATCCATACATAGCTTTAAGAAGAGGTACGATAAGGTTCTCGAAGCCAGGAGTGAACCCAGTAGCAGCTAGCGAAGAAGCGGAGTCAAGAGCCGAGACTCGACCCATACCACCATATATAGGTGAGCACACACACACACACACCCAAACACACACACACACACACACACACACACACACACACACACACACACACACACACACACACACACACACACAAACACACACAAACACACACACACACGTGACCACCTGATAACACCTGTTCCATCACCATCTCAAGGTTACACAGGTGTTAATAGGGAGGAGAAGCGAGGGGGGGCTGGAAAAGGGAGAGACGTAGTCCCGAAGCTCGATCGCTACCACAATTCAGCTCACACACTGAGATCCGGGGATCGATCCCCGGACGTATTTCCATAAGACACCTGCTGTCCTTGTTCACTCATCAGTCGATTGGGTACCCGGGTGTTAGTTGACTGGTGTGGGTCGCATCCTGGGACAAAATTGACCTAATTTGCCCGAAATACTCAGCATAACAAGTGGCTTTCTGTATAGTAGCGTATGATTGATGTCAGCTAGGACTGTATACCATGTACATGTATAGTAGTGTATGATTGATGTCAACTAGGACTGTATACCTTGTACATGTATAGTAGTGTATGATTGATGTCAGCTAGGACTGTATACCATGTACATGTATAGTGTATGATTGATGTCAACTAGGACTGTATACCTTGTACATGTATAGTAGTGTATGATTGATGTCAGCTAGGACTGTATACCATGTACATGTAGTGTATGATTGATGTCAACTAGGACTGTATGCCATGTACATGTATAGTAGTGTATGATTGATGTCAACTAGGACTGTATACCTTGTACATGTATAGTAGTGTATGATTGATGTCAACTAGGACTGTATACCTTGTACATGTATAGTAGTGTATGATTGATGTCAGCTAGGACTGTATACCATGTACATGTATAGTAGTGTATGATTGATGTCAACTAGGACTGTATACCATGTACATGTATAGTAGTGTATGATTGATGTCAACTAGGACTATATACCATGTACATGTATAGTAGTGTATTATTGATGTCAACTAGGACTGTATACCTTGTACATGTATTGTAGTGTATGATTGATGTCAACTAGGACTGTATACCATGTACATGTATAGTAGTGTATGGCTGATGTCAACTAGGACTGTATACCATGTACATGTATAGTAGTGTATGATTGATGTCAACTAGGACTGTATACCATGTACATGTATAGTAGTGTATGATTGATGTCAACTAGGACTGTATACCATGTACATGTATAGTAGTGTATGATTGATGTCAACTAGGACTGTATACCTTGTACATGTATAGTAGTGTATGATTGATGTCAACTAGGACTGTATACCTTGTACATGTATAGTAGTGTATGACTGATGTCAGCTAGGACTGTATACCTTGTACATGTATAGTAGTGTATGATTGATGTCAACTAGGACTGTATACCATGTACATGTATAGTAGTGTATCATTGATGTCAACTAGGACTGTATACCATGTACATGTATAGTAGTGTATGATTGATGTCAACTAGGACTGTATACCTTGTACATGTATAGTAGTGTATGATTGATGTCAACTAGGACTGTATACCTTGTACATGTATAGTAGTGTATGATTGATGTCAGCTAGGACTGTATACCTTGTACATGTATAGTAGTGTATGATTGATGTCAACTAGGACTGTATACCATGTACATGTATAGTAGTGTATGATTGATGTCAACTAGGACTGTATACCATGTACATGTATAGTAGTGTATGATTGATGTCAACTAGGACTGTATACCTTGTACATGTATAGTAGTGTATGATTGATGTCAACTAGGACTGTATACCTTGTACATGTATAGTAGTGTATGATTGATGTCAGCTAGGACTGTATACCTTGTACATGTATAGTAGTGTATGATTGATGTCAGCTAGGACTGTATACCACGTACATGTATAGTAGTGTATGATTGATGTCAACTAGGACTGTATACCTTGTACATGTATAGTAGTGTATGATTGATGTCAGCTAGGACTGTATACCTTGTACATGTATAGTAGTGTATGATTGATGTCAACTAGGACTGTATACCATGTACATGTATAGTAGTGTATGATTGATGTCAGCTAGGACTGTATACCATGTACATGTATAGTAGTGTATGATTGATGTCAACTAGGACTGTATACCTTGTACATGTATAGTAGTGTATGATTGATGTCAGCTAGGACTGTATACCTTGTACATGTATAGTAGTGTATGATTGATGTCAACTAGGACTGTATACCATGTACATGTATAGTAGTGTATGATTGATGTCAACTAGGACTGTATACCTTGTACATGTATAGTAGTGTATGATTGATGTCAGCTAGGACTGTATAGCATGTACATGTATAGTAGTGTATGATTGATGTCAACTAGGACTGTATAGCATGTACATGTATAGAAGTGTATGATTGATGTCAACTAGGACTGTATAGCATGTACATGTATAGTAGTGTATGATTGATGTCAACTAGGACTGTATACCTTGTACATGTATAGTAGTGTATGATTGATGTCAACTAGGACTGTATACCATGTACATGTATAGTAGTGTATGATTGATGTCAACTAGGACTGTATACCATGTACATGTATAGTAGTGTATGATTGATGTCAACTAGGACTGTATACCTTGTACATGTATAGTAGTGTATGATTGATGTCAGCTAGGACTGTATACCATGTACATGTATAGTAGTGTATGATTGATGTCAACTAGGACTGTATACCTTGTACATGTATAGTAGTGTATGATTGATGTCAACTAGGACTGTATACCATGTACATGTATAGTAGTGTATGATTGATGTCAACTAGGACTGTATACCTTGTACATGTATTGTAGTGTATGATTGATGTCAACTAGGACTGTATACCATGTACATGTATAGTAGTGTATGATTGATGTCAACTAGGACTGTATACCATGTACATGTATAGTAGTGTATGATTGATGTCAACTAGGACTGTATACCTTGTACATGTATTGTAGTGTATGATTGATGTCAACTAGGACTGTATACCTTGTACATGTATAGTAGTGTATGATTGATGTCAACTAGGACTGTATACCATGTACATGTATAGTAGTGTATGATTGATGTCAACTAGGACTGTATACCATGTACATGTATAGTAGTGTATGATTGATGTCAACTAGGACTGTATACCTTGTACATGTATAGTAGTGTATGATTGATGTCAACTAGGACTGTATACCATGTACATGTATAGTAGTGTATGATTGATGTCAACTAGGACTGTATACCATGTACATGTATAGTAGTGTATGATTGATGTCAACTAGGACTGTATACCATGTACATGTATAGTAGTGTATGATTGATGTCAACTAGGACTGTATACCTTGTACATGTATAGTAGTGTATGATTGATGTCAACTAGGACTGTATACCATGTACATGTATAGTAGTGTATGATTGATGTCAACTAGGACTGTATACCATGTACATGTATAGTAGTGTATGATTGATGTCAACTAGGACTGTATACCTTGTACATGTATAGTGTATGATTGATGTCAACTAGGACTGTATGCCATGTACATGTATAGTATTTAGGTTAGGTTAGGTAAGGTTCGTCAGGAAACAGGACAAATGTTTCCTGACGCGGGTCTTAGTCAGATGATGACCCGCCTTTGGAGCTTTTGGTCATCTGACCGAGGCCTTCCGCTGGCTTACCGGTCCACCCTTTAAAAATTATGGTCATTTATAACCATTGTTACTATGTATGTATAGTAGTGTATGATTGATGTCAGCTAGGACTGTATACCTTGTACATGGAGAAATAAAGATTATAGTACGATTATTATTATCATTATTATTATTATTATTATTATTATTATTATTATTAGTGAGAGGCTGTGGTAGAGTGAAGGGTAAGTGAAGAAGGTAGAGTGAAGGGTAAGTGAAGAAGGTAGAGTGAAGGGTAAGTGAAGAAGGTAGAGTGAAGGGTAAGTGAAGAAGGTAGAGTGAAGGGTAAGTGAAGAAGGTAGAGTGAAGGATAAGTGAAGAAGGTAGAGTGAAGGGTAAGTGAAGAAGGTAGAGTGAAGGGTAAGTGAAGAAGGTAGAGTGAAGGGTAAGTGAAGAAGGTAGAGTGAAGGGTAAGTGAAGAAGGTAGAGTGAAGGGTAAGTGAAGAAGGTAGAGTGAAGGATAAGTGAAGAAGGTAGAGTGAAGGGTAAGTGAAGAAGGTAGAGTGAAGGGTAAGTGAAGAAGGTAGAGTGAAGGGTAAGTGAAGAAGGTAGAGTGAAGGGTAAGTGAAGAAGGTAGAGTGAAGGGTAAGTGAAGAAGGTAGAGTGAAGGGTAAGTGAAGAAGGTAGAGTGAAGGGTAAGTGAAGAAGGTAGAGTGACGGGTAAGTGAAGAAGGTAGAGTGAAGGATAAGTGAAGAAGGTAGAGTGAAGGGTAAGTGAAGAAGGTAGAGTGAAGGGTAAGTGAAGAAGGTAGAGTGAAGGGTAAGTGAAGAAGGTAGAGTGAAGGGTAAGTGAAGAAGGTAGAGTGAAGGGTAAGTGAAGAAGGTAGAGTGAAGGGTAAGTGAAGAAGGTAGAGTGAAGGGTAAGTGAAGAAGGTAGAGTGAAGGGTAAGTGAAGAAGGTAGAGTGAAGGATAAGTGAAGAAGGTAGAGTGAAGGGTAAGTGAAGAAGGTAGAGTGAAGGGTAAGTGAAGAAGGTAGATTGAAGGGTAAGTGAAGAAGGTAGAGTGAAGGATAAGTGAAGAAGGTAGAGTGAAGGGTAAGTGAAGAAGGTAGAGTGAAGGATAAGTGAAGAAGGTAGAGTGAAGGGTAAGTGAAGAAGGTAGAGTGAAGGGTAAGTGAAGAAGGAAGAGTGAAGGGTAAGTGAAGAAGGTAGAGTGAAGGGTAAGTGAAGAAGGTAGAGTGAAGGATAAGTGAAGAAGGTAGAGTGAAGGGTAAGTGAAGAAGGTAGAGTGAAGGGTAAGTGAAGAAGGTAGAGTGAAGGGTAAGTGAAGAAGGTAGAGTGAAGGGTAAGTGAAGAAGGTAGAGTGAAGGGTAAGTGAAGAAGGTAGAGTGAAGGATAAGTGAAGAAGGTAGAGTGAAGGGTAAGTGAAGAAGGAAGAGTGAAGGATAAGTGAAGAAGGTAGAGTGAAGGGTAAGTGAAGAAGGTAGAGTGAAGGATAAGTGAAGAAGGTAGAGTGAAGGATAAGTGAAGAAGGTAGAGTGAAGGGTAAGTGAAGAAGGTAGAGTGAAGGGTAAGTGAAGAAGGTAGAGTGAAGGATAAGTGAAGAAGGTAGAGTGAAGGGTAAGTGAAGAAGGTAGAGTGAAGGGTAAGTGAAGAAGGTAGAGTGAAGGGTAAGTGAAGAAGGTAGAGTGAAGAAGGTAGAGTGAAGGGTAAGTGAAGAAGGTAGAGTGAAGGGTAAGTGAAGAAGGTAGAGTGAAGAAGGTAGAGTGAAGGGTAAGTGAAGAAGGTAGAGTGAAGGATAAGTGAAGAAGGTAGAGTGAAGGGTAAGTGAAGAAGGTAGAGTGAAGGGTAAGTGAAGAAGGTAGAGTGAAGGGTAAGTGAAGAAGGTAGAGTGAAGGGTAAGTGAAGAAGGTAGAGTGAAGGGTAAGTGAAGAAGGTAGAGTGAAGGGTAAGTGAAGAAGGTAGAGTGAAGGGTAAGTGAAGAAGGTAGAGTGAAGGGTAAGTGAAGAAGGTAGAGTGAAGGGTAAGTGAAGAAGGTAGAGTGAAGGGTAAGTGAAGAAGGTAGAGTGAAGAAGGTAGAGTGAAGGGTAAGTGAAGAAGGTAGAGTGAAGGGTAAGTGAAGAAGGTAGAGTGAAGGATAAGTGAAGAAGGTAGAGTGAAGGGTAAGTGAAGAAGGTAGAGTGAAGGGTAAGTGAAGAAGGTAGAGTGAAGGGTAAGTGAAGAAGGTAGAGTGAAGAAGGTAGAGTGAAGGGTAAGTGAAGAAGGTAGAGTGAAGGGTAAGTGAAGAAGGTAGAGTGAAGGGTAAGTGAAGAAGGTGAAGTGGAAGAGGTGGGGTGAGGAAATTAAGTGGAGAGGAAGAGATTGGGAAGGAAGTAAGATTGAAGGGTGAAGTGAAGGGTGAAGGGTGAAGAGGGTGGGGAAGAGGGTGGGTGAAGAAGGTAGAGTGAAGGGGTAAGTGAAGAAGGTAGAGTGGAGGGTAAGTGAAGGTAGGTGAAGGTTGAAGAAGAGGGTAAGGAAGGGTGAAGGGTAAGTGAAGAAGGTGGGAGTGAAGGGAATAAGAGTGAAGGGAATTATTGGAGTGAAGGGTAAGGGGTGAAGAGTAGAGTGAAGTTAAGTGGAGAGGGTGAAGTGGAGGGAGTCAGAGGTGAAATTGAAGGGTAGAGTTGAAGAAGGTAGAGTGAAGGGTAAATGAAGAGGAGTGAAGGGTAAGGGTAAGAAGTAGAAGGTGGAGAGTGAAGAAGTGAAGAGGGTGGGGTGAGGGGGTTAAGTGAAGAAGGTAGAGTGAAGATAAAGTTGAAGAGTTAAGTGAATTGAAGGTGGGAGTGAAGGGTTAAGTGAAGGTAAGTTGGAAGAGGGTAGTGAAGAGGTAGGGTGAAGGGTGAAGTGAAGGTGAAATTGAAGAGGGTGAATTGAAGAGGGTAGAGTGGAAGAAGAATTAAGAAGGGTGAAGTGAGGGGAAGAAGAAGGTAGAGTGAAGGGGTGGAAGTGAAGAGATAAGTGAAGGGTGGAAGTGAAAATTGAAGGTGGGGATAAGGGGGTGAAGTTGAAGGAAGGAGGTGAAATTGAAGGTAGAGTGAAGGGTGAAGTGAAGGAGAAGTGAAGAGTGAAGGGTAAGGGTAAGTAAGAGGTGAAGAGTGAAGAAGTGGAGTGAAGAAGGTAGTTGAAGGGTGGAGTGAAGGGTAGAGTGAAGAGGGTGAGTGAAGGGTAAGTGAAGGGTAGAGTGAAGGTAAGTGAAGGGATAGAGTGGATGAAGGTGGAGAGGTGAAGTGAAGGGAGAGAAGGTTAGAGTGAAGGGTAAAGGGGTGAGAGGTAGAGTGAGGGTAGGAGTGAAGAGGTAATTGAAGAGGGTGGGTGAGGGTGAAGGTGGAGTGGAGATGAAGGGGTAAAGTGAAGAAGGTGGAGTGGGAGAGGGTAGAGTGAAGAGGGTGAAGAGTGAAGGGTAAGTAAGTAAGAAGAGGTGAGTGAAGGATAAAGGTGAAGGTAGAGTGAAGGGATAAGTGAAGAAGGTAGAGTGAAGGGTAAGTGGAAGAGGTAGAGTGAAGGGTAAGTGAAGAGGTGGGAGTGAAGGGATAAGTGAAGGTGAGTGGAAGTTAAGTGAGAGGTAAGTGAAGGGTAAGTTGAAGAAGGTAGAGTGAAGGGGTGAAATTGAGAGAGGTGAAATTGAAGGGTAGAGTGAAGGTGGGAGAAGAAGGATAAGTGAAGAAGAGTTGAATGAAGTAGAGTGAAGAAGGTGAAGTGAAGAGTATTGAAGAGGTGAGTGAAGGGTAAGTGAAGAAGTTGGGGAGTGGGAAGGATAGAGTGAAGAAGGTGGAAGGTGAAGGGTAAGTGAAGAAGGTATTGAAGGGTAGAAGTGAAGAAGGTGGAGTGAAGGGTAGAGTGAAGAAGGTAGAGTGAAGGGTAAAGGTGAAGAGGGTGAAGTGAAGGGAAGGTGAAATTGAAGGGTAGAGTGAAGAATGTAAGTGAAGAAGGTGGGAGTGAAGGTAAGTGAAGGTTGAAGGTGGGAGTGAAGAGGTATTGAAGAAGGGAATTAAGTGGAAGAGGTTAGAGTGAAGTGGAAGTTGGAAGGGTGGGAAGTGAAGGGAAGTGAAGAAGGGAGTGAAGGGTAAGGTGAAGAGGGTGAGTGAAGGGTAAGGGTGAAGTGAGGGAGTAAATTGAAGGGTGGGAAGTGAAGAAGGTGAGAAGGTTAAGTGAAGGGTAAGTGAAGAAGGTAGAGTGAGGGTAAGTGGAAGAGGAAGGGTGAAGAAGGGTGAAGAATTGAAGTGAAGGTGAGTGGAAGGGTAAGAGGGTGAAGGGTAGAAGTAAGAAGGGTAAGGGTGAGTGAAGAGTGGAGTGAAGAGGTGGGATGAAGGGTAAGTAAGGTGAGAATTGAAGGGTGAAATTGAAGGGTAGAAGGGGTGAAGGTAGGAGTGAAGAGGTGGAGTGAAGGGAATAGAGTGGGAAGGGTAGGTGAAGGAGGGAAGTAAGTGAAGAGGTGAGTGAAGGGTAGTGAAGAGGGAGTGAAGGGTAGTGAAGAGGTAGAGTGGGAAGAAGGGTGAGTGAAGGGTAGAGTGAAGAGGGTAGAGTGAAGTAAGGGTAAAGGTGAAGGAAGGGTGGGAGTGAAGAGGAAGGGTAGAGTGAAGGGTGTGAAGAAGAGTAGAGTGAAGGAGGGTAAAGTGAAGAAGGTGAGGTGAGTGTAAGTGAAGAGGTAAGAGTGGAAGAGGGTGAAGAGGTGAGTGAAGAATTAAAGGGGTGAAGAAGTAGAGTGAAGGGTAAGTGAAGAAAGGTAGAGTGAAGGATAAGTGAAGAGGTAAGAGTGAAGTGAAGTGAAGAGAGATGGGAGTGAAGGATAAGTGAAGAGGTGGAGTGAAGGGTAAGTGAAGAAGGTAGAGTGAAGGATAAAGTGAAGAGGAGAGTGAAGGGTAAGTGAAGTTGGGAGTGAAGGGATAAGTGAAGAAGGGTAAGTGAAGAGGATAGTGAAGAGGTAGTGAATTGAAGGGTGAATTGAAGAGGTAGAGTGAAGGGAGTGGGAAGTGAAGGGTGGGAGTGAGGATAAGTGAAGAGATTGAGGGGTGGAAGGGTAAGTGAAGAGGTGGAAGTGGGTTGAAGAGGGAGTGGGGTGAGTTAGGGTGAAGAGGTGGGAGTGATGAAGTGAAGAGGTAGAGTGAAGGATAAGTGAAGTTAGAGGGTTAAGGGTAAGAAGAAGGTAAGAGTGAAGGTAGAGTGAAGGATTAAGTGAAGAAGGTAGAGTGAAGGGTAAGTGAAGAGGTAAGAGTAAGAGGGTGAATTGAAGAGGTAGAGTGAAGGATAAGTGAAGAAGGTAGGGTGAAGGATGAAGTGAAGAAGGTAGAGTGAAGGGATAAGTGAAGAAGGTAGGGTGGAGGATGGAAATTGAAGAAGGTTAAGTGAAGGTAAGTGAAGAGGTAGAGTGAAGAGATGGAAATTGAAGAAGGTGAGTGAGGATGAAGTGAAGAGAATTAGAGAAATGAAGGGTATGAAGGGTGAAGGGTGGGAGGTGGAAGAGGTAGTGAAGGGAAGGTAGAAGTGAAGAGGAATGAGTGAGAGTGAAGGGTTAAGAGAAGAGGTAGAGTGAAGGGTAAGTGAAGAGGTAGAATTGAAGGGTAAGTGGAAGAGGTGGGAGTTGAAGGGTAAGTGAAGAAGAAGGTAAGAATGAAGGGATAAGTGAAGAAGGCAGAGTGAAGGGGAAGTGGAAGGGTGAGTGAAGGGTAGAGTGAAGGGTGGGAAGTGAAGGTAGAGTGAAGAGGGTGAAGGTGAAGAGGTAGAGTGAAGGGTAAGTGAAGGTAGAGGTGAAGGATAAGTGAAGATGGAAGGGGTAAGTGAAGAGATGGGAGTGAAGGATAAGAGTGAAGAGGTGAAATTGAGGGTGATTGAAGAAGGGTAAGAGTGAAGGAAGGTGAAGAAGGTAGAGTGAAGGTGAAGTGAAGGTAGAAGTGAAGGATAAGTGAAGAAGGTGGGAAGTGAAGGGATAAGTTAGAAGAAGGTAGAGTGAAGGGTGAAGTGAAGAGGTGGGTTGAGGGTGAAGGGTTGAAGAGGTAAGAGTGGATAAGTGAAAGAGGAGTAGAGAATGAAGTGAAGAGGTGAAGGGTGAGTGAGAGGTAGAGTGAAGGGAGGTAGAAGAAGGTGGAGTGAAGAGAAATTAGAATTGAAGAAGGGTAGAATGAGGGTAGTGAAGAGGTGAGTGAAGGGAGGTTGAAGTGAAGAAGGTAAGAGTGAAGAGGTGATGAAGGGTGAATTGAAGGTAGAGTGAAGGGATAAGTGAAGAAGGTAGAAGTGAAGGTTAGAGTGAGGAGGGTGGAGGTGAAGGGTGGGGAAGAGAGGAGAGTGGAAGGGAAGATTAAGGTGAAGGGGTGGAAGTGAAGGTGAGGGTAAGTGAATTAGGAATTGAGGTGAAGTGAAGAGGGTAGGTGAAGAGGTGAAGTGAGAGGGTGGAAGGGTAAGAGTGAAGGGAAATGAAGGAAGATTGAGTGAAGAAGGTGAGTGAAGAGTGGGGTAAGAGGGGGAATTAAGTGAAGAATTAGAGTGAAGGGGTAAGTGAAGAAGGTGGGGTGGAGGGTGGAAGTGAAGAAGGTGAGGTGAAGGTGAAGGGTAAGAAGAGGAGGTGAAGTGAAGAAGGGTAAGTGAAGAGGGTAAGTGAAGAGGTAAGGGGAGTGAAGGGTAAGGTAAGAGGTGGGTGAAGAATTAAGTGAAGGGTAAGGGGTGGAAGAAGGGTAAAGTGAAGAGGTAGAGTGAAGGGAGTGAGTGAAGAGGTGGGAGTGGAGTTAAGGTTGAAGGGGTGGAAGTGAAGAGGTGAAGAGGGTAGAGTGAAGAGGTGGGAGGTGAGGGTGGAAGTGAAGAGGGTAGAGTGAAGGGTAAGTAAGAAGGTGGGAGTGAGGTAGTGGAAGGGTAGAATTGAGGTGAGAAGGGAAATTGAGTGAAGGGTAAGTGAAGGTGGGGAGTGAGTGAAGTGGAAGAAGGAGAATTGGAAATTGAAGAAGGTAGAATTGAAGGGTAAGTGAAGAAGGTAGAGGTGGAAGGGTGAAGTGAAGAGGGTAAGTGAAGGTAGGAGGGTGGAAGAAGAGGTGAATTGAAGGAAGAAGTAAGAGGTAGAGGAGTGAAGTGGAAGAGGTGGGGTGAAGGGTAAGTGAAGGTGAATTGAGAGGGTAAGGGGTGAGAGGGGGTGAGTGAAGAGAAGGGGTGAAGAAGGTAATTAGTGAAGGAGATTGGAGGTGAAGATTGAAGGTGAAGAGGGTGGGGAAATTGGGAAGGGTGGGAAGTGAAGAGGTGGGAATTGAAGGAGTGAAGTGAAGTAGGTGAAGAAGTGAAGAGGGTGAGTGAGGAGTGAAGTGAAGAGGTAGAGTGAAGGGTGGAGTGAAGAGGTAGAGTGAAGAGGTGGGAGTGAGGGTGAAGTGAAGAAGGTGGAAGTGAAGAGGTAGAGTGAAGAGGTGGGAAGTGAGGTGTGAAGGGTGAAGTTGAAGTGAAAGAGAGGAAAATTAGGAGGGGTGAAGGGTGAATTGAAGGTTAGAGTGGGAAGAAGAAGGTAGAGTGAAGAATTGAAGTTGGAAGAGGTGAGTGAAGAGTGGGAAGTGGAGGGTGAAGGTGGGGAGTGAAGAGGTGGGAGTGAAGGGTAGAAGTGAAGAGGTGGGGAGTGAAGAAGGTTAAGTGAAGAAGGTGGGATGAAGGGTAAGTGAAGGTAGAGTGAAGGGTAAGAATGAAGAGGTGGGAGTGGAAGAGGTAAGTTGAAGAGGGTAGTGAAGAGGTAAGAGTGAAGAGGTGAGTGAAGAAGGTGAAGTGAAGAAGGAGTGAAGTGAAGTGAAAGGTGGAGAAGTGAAGAGGTGGAGGTGAAGGTGAAAGTGAAGAGGGTGGAGTGGAAGATGAAGGTGAAGGGTTGTGAAGAGGTGGAGTGAAGGGTAAGTGGAAGAGGTGGGAAGTGAAGAAGGTTAGGTGAAGAGTGGGAAGTGAAGGGTGAATTGAAGAGGTGAGTGAAGAGGTAGAGTGAAGGTTGGAAGTGAAGAGGTAGAGTGAAGGGTGAGGTGGAAGGGTAGAGTGAAGATTAGTGAGAAGTGAAGGGTTAGAGTAGAATTAGAGTGAAGGGGTAAATTGAAGGGTGGGAAATTGAAGAAGGGTGGAGTGAAGAAGTGAAGGGTAGAGTGAAGAAGGTAGAGTGAAGGGTAAGTGAAGAAGGTAGAGTGAAGTGTAAGTGAAGAAGGTAGAGTGAAGGGTAAGTGAAGAAGGTAGAGTGAAGTGTAAGTGAAGAAGGTAGAGTGAAGAAGGTAGAGTGAAGAAGGTAGAGTGAAGGGTAAGTGAAGAAGGTAGAGTGAGGGGTAAGTGAAGAAGGTAGAGTGAAGGGTAAGTGAAGAAGGTAGAGTGAAGGGTAAGTGAAGAAGGTAGAGTGAAGGGTAAGTGAAGAAGGTAGAGTGAAGGGTAAGTGAAGAAGGTAGAGTGAAGGGTAAGTGAAGAAGGTAGAGTGAAGGGTAAGTGAAGAAGGTAGAGTGAAGGGTAAGTGAAGAAGGTAGAGTGAAGGGTAATGAAGAGGGAGATGAGAAGTTGGAGGGGAGGGGAGGGGAGAGGAGAGAGGAGGGGAGGGGAGAGGATAAGAGGGGAGAGCAGGGGAGGGGAGGGGAGGGACGGGAGGGGAGGGGAGGAGATGGGAGGTGAGGGTAGGGGAGGCAGCATATGAAGACTCTGGGTAAGATATAAGGGAGGGGAGGGGAAGGTAGGGGATTGGAGGGGAGGGGGAGGCAGCATGTGAAGACTCTGGGTAAGATATAAGGGAGGGGAGGGGAAGGAAGAGGAGGGGAAGGTAGGGGATGGGAGGGGAGGGGAGGCAGCATGTGAAGACTCTGGGTAAGATATAAGGAAGGGGAGCGAAGGGGAGGGGAGGGGAGGGTCGAGTCGTGAGACATAGTGAACTACTTAGAGCACTTACACACATACACACAATCTTACTTGTACATATTTGTAATATCTTATTAAATGTTAATGTACCAGACGGTACTAAATGTGATATGTGCTTTCAGCACAATAATACTGTACACGAGAGATGTGATTAATATTATTTTGATTACTGTGATTAATTTAATTTAATTTCATATACCTCTAGACGTTACTTAATAAACTTATTAAATTTTAATTTGTCTAGTTAGTAGCCTACCAGTTGTGATCCTGAAACACTGTTGAATCTTACTGAATTGTAGCGGATAATTGGACAACGATACTGACTAATTGTTACGAAAAAATTAACCGCTTACTTTTGTGTGGTTTTAATATACATTTATCATTGTGTATCTCACTGTTTAAAACAAAATACAATGATTGCTGTTTGTTTATGATGTGGACGGATCTTGTTAATGTAATTTGACTACAGGAAATTCTTTATAACCAATGTTAGTAATCAAACTGTTCCATATTTACATAATGTACTTATTGCACTTGTAGTTTGTTTTGTAAGTCGTGAGGCAGTTATAACCTTTACCATTTTAAGTTTAGGGAACAGATGTATCATTGTAGTTTATGCTTGATATTCTTACGTGTTGGAAGATTTATACTTTTGGACAGCATTATAGATGTGTTAGGGTTAACTTAATTTATTGTGCACTCTTGTGGTTCTAATTTTATGTTGTACTTTTCAGATAGGGGGAGGTTCTGTCTGGGGAAGGGAGGGTTCTGTCTGGGGAAGGGAGGGTTCTGTCTGGGGAAGGGAGGGTTCTGTCTGGGGAAGGGGGGGTTCTGTCTGGGGAAGGGAGGGTTCTGTCTGAGGAAGGGAGGGTTCTGTCTGGGGAAGGGGGGTTCTGTCTGGGGAAGGGGGGGTTCTGTCTGGGGAAGGGAGGGTTCTGTCTGGGGAAGGGGAGGGTTCTGTCTGGGGAAGGGGGGGTTCTGTCTGGGGAAGGGAGGGTTCTGTCTGGGGAAGGGGGGGTTCTGTCTGGGGAAGGGGGGGTTCTGTCTGGGGAAGGGGGGTTCTGTCTCGGGAAGGGGGGGTTCTGTCTGGGGAAGGGGGGGTTCTGTCTGGGGAAGGGGGGGTTCTGTCTGGGAAAGGGGGGGTTCTGTCTGGGGAAGGGGGGGTTCTGTCTGAGGAAGGGGGGGGTTCTGTCTGAGGAAGGGAGGGTTCTGTCTGGGGAAGGGGGGTTCGGTCTGGGGAAGGAGGGGTTCTGTCTGGGGAAGGGGGGTTCTGTCTGGGGAAGGGGGGGTTCTGTCTGGGGAAGGGGGGGTTCTGTCTGGGGAAGGGGGGGTTCTGTCTGGGGAAGGGGGGGTTCTGTCTGGGGAAGGGGGGGGTTCTGTCTGAGGAAGGGGGGGTTCTGGCTGGGGAAGGGGAGGTTCTGTCTGGGGAAGGGGGGTTCTGTCTGGGGAAGGGGAGGTTCTGTCTGGGGAAGGGGAGGTTCTGTCTGGGGAAGGGGGGTTCTGTCTGGGGACGGGGGGTTCTGTCTGGGGAAGGAGGGGTTCTGTCTGGGGAAGGGGGGGTTCTGTCTGGGGAAGGGGGGGTTCTGTCTGGGGAAGAGGAGGTTCTGTCTGGGGATGGGGAGGTTCTGTCTGGGGAAGGGGGGGTTCTGTCTGGGGAAGGGGGGGTTCTGTCTGGGGAACGGGGGGGTTCTGTCTGGGAAGGGGGGGTTCTGTCTGGGGAAGGGGGGGTTCTGTCTGGGGAAGGGGGGGTTCTGTCTGGGGAAGGGGAGGTTCTGTCTGGGGAAGGGGGGGTTCTGTCTGGGGAAGGGGGGTGTTCTGTCTGGGAAAGGGGTGGTTCTGTCTGGGGAAGGGGAGGTTCTGTCTGGGGAAGGGGGGGTTCTGTCTGGAGAAGGAGGGGTTCTGTCTGGGGAAGGGGGGGTTCTGTCTGGGGAAGGGGAGGTTCTGTCTGGGGAAGGGGAGGTTCTGTCTGGGGAAGGGGAGGTTCTGTCTGGGGAAGGGGGGGTTCTGTCTGGGGAAGGGGGGTTCTGTCTGGGGAAGGAGGGGTTCTGTCTAGGGAAGGGGGGTTCTGTCTGGGGAAGGGGGGTTCTGTCTAGGGAAGGGGGGGTTCTGTCTGGGGAAGGGGGGGTTCTGTCTGGGGAAGGGGGGGTTCTGTCTGGGGAAAGGGGGGGTTCTGTCTGGGGAAGGGGGGGTTCTGTCTGGGGAAGGGGGGGTTCTGTCTGGGGAAGGGGGGGTTCTGTCTGGGGAAGGGGGGTTCTGTCTGGGGAAGGGGGGGGTTCTGTCTGGGGAAAGGGGGGTTCTGTCTGGGGAAAGTGGGGTTCTGTCTGGGGAAGGGGGGGTTCTGTCTGGGGAAGAGGGGGTTCTGTCTGGGGAAGGGGGGGTTCTGTCTGGTGAAGGTGGGGTTCTGTCTGGGGAAGGGGGGGTTCTGTCTGGGGAAAGGGGGGTTCTGTCTGGGGAAGGGGGGGGTTCTGTCTGAGGAAGGGGGGGTTCTGTCTGGGGAAGGGGGGGTCTGTCTGGGGAAGGGGGGGTTCTGTCTGGGGAAGGGGGGGTTCTGTCTGGGGAAGGGGGGTTCTGTCAGGGGACGGGGGGTTCTGTCTGGGGAAGGTGGGGTTCTGTCTGGGGAAGGGAGGGTTCTGTCTGGGGAAGGGGGGTTCTGTCTGGGGAAGGGAGGGTTCTGTCTGGGGAAGGGGGGTTCTGTCTGGGGAAGGGGGGTTCTGTCTGGGGAAGGGGGGTTCCTGTCTGGGTAAGGGGGGGTTCTGTCTGGGGAAGGGGAGGTTCTGTCTGGGGAAGGGGGGGTTCTGTCTGGGGAAGGGGAGGTTCTGTCTGGGGAAGGGGGGGTTCTGTCTGGGGAAGGGGAGGTTCTGTCTGGGGAAGGGGGGTTCTGTCTGGGGAAGGGGGGGTTCTGTCTGGGGAAGGGGGGGTTCTGTCTGGGGAAGGGGGGGTTCTGTCTGGGGAAGGGGGGTTCTGTCTGGGGAAGGGGGCGGTTCTGTCTGGGGAAGGGGGTGTTCTGTCTGGGGAAGGGGGAGGTTCTGTCTGGGGAAGGGGGGGGTTCTGTCTGGGGAAGGGGGGGTTCTGTCTGGGGAAGGGGGGATTCTGTCTGGGGAAGGGGGGATTCTGTCTGGGGAAGGGGGGGTTCTGTCTGGGGAAGGGGGGTTCTGTCTGGGGAAGGGGGGTTCTGTCTGGGGAAGGGGGGGTTCTGCCTGGGGAAGGGGGGGTTCTGTCTGGGGAAGGGGGGTTCTGTCTGGGGAAGGGGGGTTCTGTCTGGGGAAGGGGGGTTCTGTCTGGGGAAGGGGGGGTTTAGTTTGCAGAGTTACGGTATGTAACATACTGTGCTCTTCTGAGTTATTACCTTACAACGTTAAGTCACAGTACAGAATATCAGGTTTTACTTCAGATGTAGTTAGTACGGAAGTTTGTATCAATTCTCTCCATAATTTGGTTACTGTTTGTGTTTATATTAGATATTATTTGTTACATGATGTATAATTATTATATTTGTATGTGGTATTATATGGCCGTGGAAAGTTTATTACATTTGTTGACGGATAAGTCCTGTGTGTTAGTTTTTTATGTGCTGTGATGTACTTTTTAAATAAAATATAAGAAAAATTGTTACGAAAACCCAGTAACAGGCTGGATGCTAGAAGGGCAGTCCTTTCTAGTAACAGGCTGGATGCTAGAAGGGCAGTCCTTTCTAGTAACAGGCCGGATGCTAGAAGGACAGTCCTTTCTAGTAACAGGCTGGATGCTAGAAGGGCAGTCCTTTCTAGTAACAGGCCGGATGCTAGAAGGACAGTCCTTTCTAGTAACAGGCTGGATGCTAGAAGGACAGTCCTTTCTAGTAACAGGCCGGATGCTAGAAGGACAGTCCTTTCTAGTAACAGGCTGGATGCTAGAAGGACAGTCCTTTCTAGTAACAGGCCGGATGCTAGAAGGACAGTCCTTTCTAGTAACAGGCTGGATGCTAGAAGGACAGTCCTTTCTAGTAACAGGCCGGATGCTAGAAGGACAGTCCTTTCTAATAACAGGCCGGATGCTAGAAGGGCAGTCCTTTCTAGTAAGAGGCCGGATGCTAGAAGGACAGTCCTTTCTAGTAACAGGCTGGATGCTAGAAGGACAGTCCTTTCTAGTAACAGGCTGGATGCTAGAAGGACAGTCCTTTCTAGTAACAGGCTGGATGCTAGAAGGACAGTCCTTTCTAGTAACAGGCTGGATGCTAGAAGGACAGTCCTTTCTAGTAACAGGCTGGATGCTAGAAGGACAGTCCTTTCTAGTAACAGGCTGAATGCTAGAAGGACAGTCCTTTCTAGTAACAGGCTGGATGCTAGAAGGACAGTCCTTTCTAGTAACAGGCTGGATGCTAGAAGGGCAGTCCTTTCTAGTAACAGGCTGGATGCTAGAAGGACAGTCCTTTCTAGTAACAGGCTGGATGCTAGAAGGGCAGTCCTTTCTAGTAACAGGCTGGATGCTAGAAGGGCAGTCCTTTCTAGTAACAGGCTGGATGCTAGAAGGAGAGTCCTTTCTAGTAACAGGCTGGATGCTAGAAGGGCAGTCCTTTCTAGTAACAGGCTGGATGCTAGGAGGGCAGTCCTTTCTAGTAACAGGCTGGATGCTAGAAGGGCAGTCCTTTCTAGTAACAGGCTGGATGCTAGAAGGGCAGTCCTTTCTAGTAACAGGCTGGATGCTAGAAGGGCAGTCCTTTCTAGTAACAGGCTGGATGCTAGGAGGGCAGTCCTTTCTAGTAACAGGCTGGATGCTAGAAGGGCAGTCCTTTCCACTAACAACCATCACTACACCACTAACAACCATCACTGCGCCACTAACAACCATCACTACACCACTAACAACCAACACTGCGCCACTAACAACCATCACTACACCACTAACAACCATCACTACACCACTAACAACCATCACTGCGCCACTAACAACCATCACTGCACCACTAACAACCATCACTGCGCCACTAACAACCATCACTGCACCACTAACAACCATCACTGCGCCACTAACAACCATCACTGCACCACTAACAACCATCACTACACCACTAACAACCATCACTGCGCCACTAACAACCATCACTGCACCACTAACAACCATCACTGCGCCACTAACAACCATCACTACACCACTAACAACCATCACTGCACCACTAACAACCATCACTACACCACTAACAACCATCACTGCACCACTAACAACCATCACTGCACCACTAACAACCATCACTGCGCCACTAACAACCATCACTGCACCACTAACAACCATCACTGCACCACTAACAACCATCACTACACCACTAACAACCATCACTACACCACTAACAACCATCACTGCGCCACTAACAACCATCACTACACCACTAACAACCATCACTACACCACTAACAACCATCACTGCACCACTAACAACCATCACTGCGCCACTAACAACCATCACTGCACCACTAACAACCATCACTGCACCACTAACAACCATCACTACACCACTAACAACCATCACTACACCACTAACAACCATCACTGCGCCACTAACAACCATCACTACACCACTAACAACCATCACTGCGCCACTAACAACCATCACTGCACCACTAACAACCATCACTACACCACTAACAACCATCACTGCACCACTAACAACCATCACTGCGCCACTAACAACCATCACTGCGCCACTAACAACCATCACTGCGCCACTAACAACCATCACTGCGCCACTAACAACCATCACTGCGCCACTAACAACCATCACTACACCACTAACAACCATCACTGCGCCACTAACAACCATCACTACACCACTAACAACCATCACTGCGCCACTAACAACCATCACTACACCACTAACAACCATCACTACACCACTAACAACCATCACTGCACCACTAACAACCATCACTGCGCCACTAACAACCATCACTGCGCCACTAACAACCATCACTACACCACTAACAACCATCACTACACCACTAACAACCATCACTGCGCCACTAACAACCATCACTGCGCCACTAACAACCATCACTGCGCCACTAACAACCATCACTGCGCCACTAACAACCATCACTGCACCACTAACAACCATCACTGCACCACTAACAACCATCACTGCACCACTAACAACCATCACTGCACCACTAACAACCATCACTGCGCCACTAACAACCATCACTGCGCCACTAACAACCATCACTGCACCACTAACAACCATCACTGCGCCACTAACAACCATCACTGCACCACTAACAACCATCACTGCGCCACTAACAACCATCACTGCACCACTAACAACCATCACTGCGCCACTAACAACCATCACTGCGCCACTAACAACCATCACTGCGCCACTAACAACCATCACTGCACCACTAACAACCATCACTGCACCACTAACAACCATCACTGCGCCACTAACAACCATCACTGCACCACTAACAACCATCACTACACCACTAACAACCATCACTGCACCACTAACAACCATCACTGCGCCACTAACAACCATCACTGCGCCACTAACAACCATCACTGCACCACTAACAACCATCACTGCGCCACTAACAACCATCACTGCACCACTAACAACCATCACTGCACCACTAACAACCATCACTGCACATCACTGCACCACTAACAACCATCACTGCACCACTAACAACCATCACTGCGCCACTAACAACCATCACTGCACCACTAACAACCATCACTACACCACTAACAACCATCACTGCACCACTAACAACCATCACTGCGCCACTAACAACCATCACTGCACCACTAACAACCATCACTGCACCACTAACAACCATCACTGCGCCACTAACAACCATCACTGCACCACTAACAACCATCACTACACCACTAACAACCATCACTGCACCACTAACAACCATCACTGCGCCACTAACAACCATCACTACACCACTAACAACCATCACTGCGCCACTAACAACTATCACTACATCACTAACAACCATCACTGCACCACTAACAACCATCACTGCACCACTAACAACCATCACTGCACCACTAACAACCATCACTGCGCCACTAACAACCATCACTGCACCACTAACAACCATCACTGCACCACTAACAACCATCACTGCACCACTAACAACCATCACTGCGCCACTAACAACCATCACTGCGCCACTAACAACCATCACTGCGCCACTATCAACCATCACTGCGCCACTAACAACCATCACTGCGCCACTAACAACCATCACTGCACCACTAACAACCATCACTGCGCCACTAACAACCATCACTACACCACTAACAACCATCACTGCACCACTAACAACCATCACTACGTACACTGGTGTCATACAAATAAGGTCAAACATTATTGTTCCATCACCTGATGTTTATGTTTTCGTCCCACTTATCACTGTACTTGTTCTCTCTCTCTCTCTCTCTCTCTCTCTCTCTCTCTCTCTCTCTCTCTCTCTCTCTCTCTCTCTCTCTCTCTCTCTCTCTCTCTCTCTCTCTCTCTCCCCTCTCTCTCTTCATGTTACTTGGTAGTTATTAACGATCTTTTGTCACGCAATAAGTGTCAGTGGCCCAAGACTGTTAATCTGCCTGCTGGCATACATAAGGAGGATTACCAGTAGACCTCTAGCTGTCTTCAAGAAGGCGCTGAACAGGTATCTAAAGTCAGTATCTTACTAGCCAGGCTGTGGCTCGTACGTCGGTTTTCGTGCAGCCAGCAGTAACAGCCTGGTTGATCAGGCCCTGACGTACCACAAGGCCTGGTCATGGACCGGGCCGCGGGGCTGTTAACCTTCAAAACCCTCGCCAGGTAATACTCCAGGCTTCAACAGGCTGTGAATCAGTCTGATAGACTTGAACGGCCTCAAGTTCTAGTTTACTATCCGGCTGACAGTTTTAACGCGTCTTGTAAAGCCATGATCTACATCAAGCAGGTAAAGAAGGATAGTTACATAGATGGTGGAGCTGGCCAGCTGGAGACAGGTTGTCTGTGTCCGTCACTAAACATTTAATCTGGGTTAGATCCGAGAAATTTAGAAAAAGAAAGACAGGTTAACTATTTTGATAGGGTAACATTTATAAAAGATTAACATACTGGCCGTCTTCCACCATCATTCATTCATTATCTGTCTTGCCAAAAATGCACAGATATCACAATACAAACGACTCTCTGATGCTCGAGATCCCCTCCTTCAGAGTGCATTCATTATATTTTCCACCTCCAGGACTTAATTAAGTGCAGCTCAGGAGTGTGAACAAGGAAACATCTATAAAGGGATTTCTCCTGAATCCCTTTATAAATGTTTCCTTGTTCACACTCCTACAGTACGTCAAGCATTAAAAGTCAGTCGTCTACGTTCATTCCGGTCTAACACTCTCACACAAACCTCTAGCACTAATAACCTCTTTTACCTCCTCCTTCCATCCCTTCCTACGATGATCCCTATCCCTCCTTCCTCTCATGCCAGATTTATACATCTTCTTGGTCGACCAATTTTGTTCCCTCTTCTCTTAATGCTCAAATTACTTTTGAATTATATTTTTGTTAATCCCACCCCGTCTTCTAATTTCTACCTTCCAAATTCTCTAAATAATATTCACACAGCCTAGTGCTCCAAGACATATCTACAATGCTACCAACCTCCTCCTCTCTGCAACATTTAATAAAGCCCATGCCTCCCACCTGTATAAAAGTTATGGTACTAATGAACTCTGGTACTTTTCCGTGTTTACCTCCATAGGTAACCTTTCTTTCGATAGATGCCTCAACACACCACCTACTTCTTCCCTCCTCCCTCGTCTAGTCTATGATTCACCTCGTTTATCATAGACCCACCTGCCGACCTGTCATCTTCCAGATATCTGGATACACTCACTACCTTCATACTCCCTCCATCCAGTCTGATATTCATTCTTTCATTGCCTAGATTTCTTGTTACCCCACATCATCTTCCTTTCTATGATCAATATTCGCTTCCTTCTTTTGCTTATCTTCCAAAATTCCTTCAACAACCTTTGAGTCAAGACAAGCTATGAACGTCAGTGATATTGTTGAGTCAAGACAAACTATGAACGTTAGTAATATTGTTGAGTCAAGACAAGCTATGAACGTCGGTAATATTGAGTCAAGACAAGCTATGAACGTTAGTAATATTGTCGAGTCAAGACAAGCTATGAACGTCGGTAATATTGAGTCAAGACAAGCTATGAACGTTAGTAATATTGTCGAGTCAAGACAAGCTATGAACGTCGGTAATATTGAGTCAAGACAAGCTATGAACGTCGGTAATATTGAGTCAAGACAAGCTATGAACGTCGGTAATATTGAGTCAAGACAAGCTATGAACGTTAGTAATATTATCGAGTCAAGACAAGCTATGAACGTCGGTAATATTGTTGAGTCAAGACAAGCTATGAACGTCGGTAATATTGAGTCAAGACAAGCTATGAACGTCAGTAATATTGTTGTATCAAGACAAGCTATGAACGTCGGTAATATTGAGTCAAGACAAGCTATGAAAGTTAGTAATATTGTTGCTTCAAGATAAGCTTTGAACGTGGTAATATTGTTGAGTCAAGACAAGGTGTGAACGTCAGTAATATTGAGTCAAGACAAGCTATGAAAGTTAGTAATATTGTTGCTTCAAGATAAGCTTTGAACGTCGTTAATATTGTTGAGTCAAGACAAACTATGAACGTAAGTAATATTGTTGAGTCAAGACAAGGTGTGAACGTCAGTAATATTGTTGAGTCAAGACAAACTATGAACGTAAGTAATATTGTTGAGTCAAGACAAGCTATGAACGTGGTAATATTGTTGAGTCAAGACAAGCTATGAACGTGGTAATATTCACAAGAAATATTCCTTATCCACCAACACAAGTATAATATTTTCTTCGCCAAATGTTTTTCTCTAAAATTCACTATTTTAGTGTTTGTGATTACAACGTCAGCCAGTGTTGTCACCACCACCACGAGCACCGCCGCGAGCACCACTACCAACGAGCACCACCACGAGCGCTATACCCGACACTTACACTGCTACAGAACTGACTGACACTATCTCCTCTACCACCAACCCACACCCCTGCCACCGCCGCCTCCGCCGCTGCCACCGCCATTGCCACCGCCACCGCTACCGCCGCCACCACCTGAATTAAGGATTAAAGATTTTATTTCTTTGCATAGTTTACAATGTGTAATTACAATTTTGGTTTGTTAAGTACAAAGAAAGTCACTATGATGCCGGGGCACTTCAGGCAGACTAAACTTAATGTTTAACAGACTACTTAATACTAGGTATAAATATTATAGTTGGTTCGAATTAAACATTGTTTTTTTATATTACAACAGAGGTAGTAATGGTTTAGCAGTAACTGTGTTAACAAGTAATTGATTAATAAGTTACAGTATTATATTTTGGCTCAGTTTACATAGTGAGATTGAGACCATTAAGTTTTGAAATAATCTTATAATATTTGGAAATTTTTGAGTGTTGATTTAATGGGTTCCGAAAGTGAGATGGTCAATATATCATTGAATAAAATCTATCTTGAATTGTGAGTCACTGCAGCGATAGATACAAGTGACCAAGCCAATGCCTTGTTTAGGTTTATCAATACTTCCGGAAAATTTGAGACCCAGGCTGAGGTTTTAGTGTTGGACTAGATCAGTGGTTCCCAAACTGGGGGTAAATTACCCCCTGGGGGTAATTTAACCATTTTTGGGGGGTAATGGAGGGGTGACAGAAAAAAAGTTATGAATTCTGAAAATCAAGAAAACAATGCGGTACCCGGTATGAGGATTATTGTTAACTTTGTCTTAGTATATAAAGTTGTAAAGTAAACCTATTATAAGTAAGTAATAAAGTTAAACCAAATAACAATAAACATCAAAAACTAATATACGGTATTAGAAAAGAAGAAATATATAGCTAAGTGTGTGGAAACCCAAAGTATTTTGACAAGTATGCTTCAGGACAAAAGTCACTCAGTAGCCCAGATCGACCTGTCCAGTACGCGTCACTCACTTCCTGAGGCTGCCTCTATTTCACACTGTCAGTTTATCTGTGAGCATCAGCCGAGGTAGACATAAGCTGGTATGTATGTGTACTGCCCTGTGCAGTATATAGTTAGTATTTACCCACTGTTACTGTGAATTTGTAGCTATTATTAATTTTATATATAATGTATGTGTGGTTCTTACGTTTTCAATGGTTTTGCTAGGATTAGCAGAGTATGCGAGGCTGTATACGTTCACGTTTAGCCATATATATCAATAATAACAACATTTTGTGAAAGGGGTAACATGCTTTATGTGGCATGTTAAATTGGGTAACAAGCTGAAAAAGTTTGGGAACCACTGGACTAGATGATACAATGTTGATGTGAGGTCTGCCTGTGTCTTCCCATCTGCTTTGTGTACAAATATTAGTAATAATAATAATATCTTTATTTAATACAAGTACATGCACAAGGTATAGAGTCCTACCTGACATCAGTGACATACTACTATACAGAAAGCCCCTTGTTATGCTGAGCATTTCCGGCAAATTAGGTCCTTGACCCAGGATGCGACCCACACCAGTCGACTAACACCCAGGTACTTATTTTACTGATGGGTGAACATAGACAACTGGTGTAAAGAAACATGCCCAATGTTTCTACCCTCGCTGGGAATCGAACGCAGACCCTCGCCGTGTGAAGCGAGAGCTTTAGCGATCAGGCCACGGGGCACCGTTCATAATAAGGACTCTTGCTTCATCAATCTGATGAATGACTGATAAAGTCACTTGTGGCGAAACGTTTCCTTTAATAAATGTTCTAAGCCGTACATAAACGTCTGCATCTGCAAAACAACAACAAAAGTTTGATACCTAGTTCACGTTTCTGTGGTTTGTTGGCTCTTGTAACTGTGAATCTAGTGTGTTCGGCCCAAATCGTGTCAAGGCTGACCAGGAGCTGTAGTTCCATAGTGCGCACTATGTAAAAAGCTTCGTTGGTACTGTCAATGAAAGTGGCAGCACTTTCTTCAAGGAGGTAACGCGAAGACGCAGGGAACGGGCGTTCAGTTCGTCTTATCTCCACGAATAGACTCAGGAGCCACCATGTCCTCAATGCAGCGTTGTTGAAACTGTGTCCTTGTGGCAAATGTACGCTTCCCATCACTGCTTGTAGTATTATCTGTGTAAAGGTTCCATATTACTGCAGCGTCTGACAAGATAGAAGCAAGATAGAGGTTTTTTCAAGGGTTCTAAAGGAATGCAAAATGGAAGTCTGTGAACCATTAACTAATATTTTTAATTTATCTCTTCAAACAGGTGTAGTGTCTGATATGTGGAAGATGGATAATGTAATTCCTATTTTTAAAACAGGGGACAAGTCGTTACCGTCAAATTACCGCCCAATAAGCCTGACCTCAATTGTAGGCAAATTACTAGAGTCAATTATAGCTGAGATTATAAGAAGCCATCTCGATAAGCATAGCTTGATTAATGATACTCAGCATGGATTCACAAGAGGCCGGTCTTGTTTAACTAATTTATTAACTTTTTTCAGTAAAGCTTTTGAGGCTGTTGACCACGATAAAGAATTTGATATTATTTACTTAGATTTTAGTAAGGCATTTGATAGAGTTCCGCACCAAAGACTGTTGAAGAAAGTAGCAGCTCATGGCATTGGGGGAAGAGTGCTCTCGTGGATCGAATCATGGCTCACAGACAGGAAGCAGAGAGTGTCCATAAATGGGGTTAAATCCGAGTGGGGATCAGTAACAAGTGGCGTTCCACAGGGATCAGTCTTGGGCCCGTTGTTGTTTATAATATATATCAATGATCTTGATGAAGGAATTACTAGTGATATGAGCAAATTCGCCGATGACACGAAGATAGGTAGGATAATTGATTCAAACGTAGATGTTAGGGAACTTCAGGAGGATTTAGACAAACTCTACTCTTGGTCAGAAAAGTGGCAGATGCAGTTCAATGTAGATAAATGCAAGGTTCTGAAGCTCGGAAGTGTCCATAACCCTAGCACTTATAAGTTAAATAATGTAGAACTTAGCCATACAGATTGCGAAAAGGACTTGGGGGTTATGGTAAGCAGCAACCTTAAACCAAGACAGCAATGCCTAAGCATACGTAATAAGGCAAATAGATTACTGGGATTTATATCAAGAAGTGTAAGCAACAGAAGTCCAGAGGTCATACTGCAGCTTTATACATCATTAGTAAGGCCTCACCTAGATTATGCAGCTCAATTCTGGTCTCCATATTACAGAATGGACATAAATTCGTTAGAAAACATTCAGCGTAGGATGACTAAATTAATACATAGCATTAGAAATCTTCCTTATGAAGAAAGATTGAAGACTCTTAAGTTACATTCACTTGTTAGACGAAGAATGAGGGGAGACCTGATCGAAGTGTATAAGTGGAAGAAAGGTATTAATAAAGGGGATATTAACAAGGTCTTGAGGATATCTCTCCAAGAGAGAACCCGCAGTAATGGATTTAAATTAGATAAGTTTAGATTTAGAAAGGACATAGGAAAGTATTGGTTTGGAAATAGGGTAGTTGATGAGTGGAACAGTCTACCTAGTTGGGTTATTGAGGCTGGGACTTTGGGTAGTTTCAAATTTAGGTTGGATAAGTACATGAGTGGGAGGGGTTGGATTTGAGTGGGACTTGCACATCAGAGCTTATTTCTTGGGTAGCATTGAAAATTGGGTTGGTCAAATGTTTGTTAGTGGGATGAATTGTAAAGGACCTGCCTAGTATGGGCCAACAGGCCTGCTGCAGTGTTCCTCCTTTCTTATGTTCTTATGTTCTTATGATAGCGCAAAGCCAAAGAGGAACTTTACCGAGACACTTCGCCCCTGAAACAGAGATGAACAACAAGCAAATTATGTAAACATAAGATTGGAAAGGTGTGGTTATACGGACAGTATAAGACACATATGCACTGATCAAGACATTTATAGAAAAAACTTCCCTACGTGACTTCTTCAGCCCTAATACAGAGACAACAATTACAGGGACAAGTATATATATTCGTTTCTTAGTTTTCTCTCTTGTCTTGAACTCTGTGTATGTGTTTTTATCTACATATATAAGCATAGTGAGGCGAGTGGCAACGGGGCCTCGTGAGGACTGGTGACGTTACACCCTCGTTCTTCCCACCTCTCCTGCACGTTTTGTCCACTGGAGAACGTGTCCCACCCGTCAGTATCGTCGTATGTGGGGAATTCCGTGGGTTGTGAGTGAGAGTGTGCCCTTATTGACCTATGACCTGATGGTAAAAGCTCTCACTTCACAAGGTGAAATGCGGGTTCGATTCCCGGCGAGGGTAGAAACATTGGCTGTGTTTCCTTACACCGGTTGTTTATATTCACCCATCAGTATACAATGGGTACCTGGGTGTTAGTCGACTGGTGTGGGTCGCATCCTGGGACAAAAGTGACTTAATTTTCCCGAAATTCTCTACATAACAAGGAGCTTTCTATATAGTAGTATGTCACTGTTGTCAGCTAGGACTGTATACCTTGTACATGTACTTGTCGTAAATAAAGATATTATTATTGTATTATTATAAGAACATAAGAATGTAGGAACACTGCAGAAGGCCTACTGGCCTATACGAGGCAGGTCCTTATCAAAACGACATCTACCTAAAGCTACTCAAGAAACAACTCCCGCACCCCCCAACACCAATCAAACCCAGCCCCTCCCGCTCATATATAATAATATATATATTTGTATTATTTCAGTTGCGAGGATATACTACACTAGGCAGCGAGTGGTAGTAAGGTTGTTCAGGTACAGCTGCACGAGTGTCCGGGTACACAGGTGCAGGTGACTGTAACTATCACACATAGCAACATATATGAGTTGCCCAGGATAACCCAAGAAAGTCAGTGAGAGAGACTTGACACCACTGGGACCCTAGTGAAGGCAGACACTCAGACCGCTAGGAATATCTAGGATCACAGGGAGTAACAACCTGGTTACTCAGACTCTGATCCACCGCGAGGCCTGGTCATGGACCGGACCGAGGGGGCGTTGACCCCTGGATCACCATCCAGATATACTCCAGGTAACAGGTGAATAGTTAAAATACTTAGGATGTGTAAACATCCTGTATATTACAAGCAAGGTAGACAAATATGGAGAAGTTCGGATATTTTCGTCAAGGAATACCCGTGATGGTGATAAGTAATAATCAGAGCACTGAGGAAGATTCTGGAATATTCATGACATTATATGATTACGAATATTCAGGACACCAAGGAATATTCATTATATTCAGTGATAGGGAATATTTACGATTTCTATACGAAATATTTAAGAATGTGTGCAGGGAATATTCTCAACATTATGCGGACCTTTCCTATATGTACGGTTGAATAAGATGACAATGAGCACATCTGACTTCTGTTAACACGAAGTCATACATAATACCTCGGTGTTTCGGGTTCATTAATTAACTTCTATAGTAACGTGATCGCATATGTCACGTGACTAGTTGATTGTGATTACATGCGGCTTCTGGCTGACTATTACTTTTCCACATTATTCTATAACATGCTATCAGTACACCTCGTAGGTTCCCCCTTCCCCTCCTTCACATGAGGAAGGGGAGGGGGGGGGGACATCGTGAGACCTTTACCCACTCTGCCAGCAAGTGAGCACGTCTCCTGTGTTATCCCAGTGCTTAACAGAATATAAGAACATAAGAACGAAGGAACACTGCAGCAGGCCTACTGGCCCATGCGAGGCAGGTCCAAGTCTCCTACCGGCTTAAGCCAATGCACCCAACCTAGTCAGGTCAGGTCACCTTGACTTAAGGGAGGAACACGGCAACCGACCTGGTAGCACAAGCTATCAGGTCCAACTCACACCCACCCACACCCACTCATAAGAACATAAGAACATAAGAAAGGAGGAACACTGCAGGAGGCCTGTTGGCCCATACTAGGCAGGTCCTTTACAATTCATCCCACTAACAAAACATTTGCCCAACCTAATTTTCAATGCAACCCAAGAAATAAGCTCTGATGTGAAAGTCCCACTCAAATCCAACCCCTCCCACTCATGTACTTATCCAACCTAAATTTGAAACTACCCAAAGTCCTAGCCTCAATAACCCAACTAGGTAGACTGTTCCACTCATCAACTACCCTATTTCCAAACCAATACTTTCCTATGTCCTTTCTAAATCTAAACTTATCTAATTTAAATCCATTACTGCGGGTTCTCTCTTGGAGAGACATCCTCAAGACCTTATTAATATCCCCTTTATTAATACCTATCTTCCACTTATACACTTCGATCAGGTCTCCCCTCATTCTTCGTCTAACAAGTGAATGTAACTTACAGGGAATATTTCTAATGCTATGTATTAATTTAGTCATCCTACGCTGAATGTTTTCTAACGAATTTATGTCCATTCTGTAATATGGAGACCAGAACTGAGCTGCATAATCTAGGTGAGGCCTTACTAATGATGTATAAAGCTGCAGTATGACCTCTGGACTTCTGTTGCTTACACTTCTTGATATAAATCCCAGCAATCTATTTGCCTTATTACGTACGCTTAGGCATTGCTGTCTTGGTTTAAGGTTGCTGCTCACCATAACCCCCAAGTCCTTTTCGCAATCTGTATGGCTAAGTTCTACATTATTTAACTTATAAGTGCTAGGGTTATGGACACTCCCAAGCTTCAGAACCTTGCATTTATCTACATTGAACTGCATCTGCCACTTTTCTGACCAAGAGTAGAGTTTGTTTAAATCCTCCTGAAGTTCCATAACATCTACGTTTGAATCAATTATCCTACCTGTCTTTGTGTCATCGGCGAATTTGCTCATATCACTAGTAATTTCCTCATCAAGATCATTGATATATATTATAAACAACAAAGGGCCCAAGACTGATCCCTGTGGAACGCCACTTGTTACAGATCCCCACTCGGATTTAACCCCATTTATGGACACTCTCTGCTTCCTGTCAGTGAGCCATGACTCGATCCACGAGAGCACTTTTCCCCCAATGCCATGAGCTGCCACTTTCTTTAACAGTCTATGGTGCGGAACTCTATCAAAAGCCTTACTAAAATCTAAGTAAATAATATCAAATTCTTTATCGTGGTCAACAGCCTCAAAAGCTTTACTGAAGAAAGTTAATAAATTAGTTAGACAAGACCGGCCTCTTGTGAATCCATGCTGAGTATCATTAATCAAGCTATGCTTATCGAGATGGCTTCTTATAATCTCAGCTATAATTGACTCTAGTAATTTGCCTACAATTGAGGTCAGGCTTATTGGGCGGTAATTTGACGGTAACGACTTGTCCCCTGTTTTAAAAATAGGAATTACATTAGCCATCTTCCACATATCAGACACTACACCTGTTTGAAGAGATAAATTAAAAATATTAGTTAATGGTTCACAGAGTTCCATTTTGCATTCCTTAAGAACCCTTGAAAAAACCTCATCAGGACCCGGCGACTTATTTTGCTTCAATCTGTCTATCTGCTTCACAACCATTTCACTAGTGACTGTGATGTTACATAATTTATCTTCTTTTAGCACACTATAAAAATTAATTACTGGAATATTGTTAGTGTCTTCCTGTGTAAAAACTGAGAGAAAATAATTATTAAAAATCGAGCACATTTCATTCTCTTTGTCAGTAAGGTGTCCATAGTTATTTTTAAGGGGACCTATCTTATCTCTAACTTTTGTTCTATAGACCTGGAAAAAACTTTTTGGGTTAGTTTTAGAATCCCTAGCAACTTTAATTTCATAGTCTCATTTAGCTTTTCTTATCCCCTTTTTAATGTCCCTCTTAATGTCAATATACTGATTCATAAGATGACCCTCACCTCTTTTGATACGCCTATAAATTCCTTTCTTATGCCCTAGTAGATATTTGAGCCTATTATTCATCCATTTTGGGTCATTTCTATTTGATCTAATTTCTTTATATGGGATAAACGTTCTTTGAGCAGCATGTATAGTGTTCAGAAAACTGTCATATTGATATCTCACTTCATTACCCCAGTCAACAGATGATAAGTGTTCTCTAAGCCCATCGTAATCTGCTAAGCAAAAATCTGGGACTGTTACTGAGTTATCGCTACTATCGTACTTCCATTCAATGCTAAATGTAATTGATTTGTGGTCGCTAGCACCCAGTTCCTCTGAAATTTCTAAATTATTAACAAGGGATTCATTGTTTGCCATAACTAAGTCAAGCAGGTTATTTCCCCTTGTAGGTTCTGTCACAAACTGCTTCAAAAAACAATCCTGAACTACTTCTAAGAAGTCGTATGATTCTAAATTCCCAGTCAAGAAATTCCAATCAATATGACTAAAGTTAAAGTCTCCTAGAATTACTACATTATCGTGCCTTGTGGCCTTAACAATTTCCTCCCATAGTAGTCTCCCTTGGTCCCTATCTAAGTTTGGGGGACGGTATATCACTCCTAAAATCAGTTTTTCATGCCCCTCTGAAAATTCTATCCAAACAGACTCAGTATGTGTTACTTCAGGCTCAATACCCGTTTTTATGCAACAGTTCAAGCGATCTCGGACATACAATGCCACCCCACCCCCCTTCCCGATACTTCTATCTACTTGGAACAATTTAAAACCCTGAATATGACATTCTGCAGGCATGTCCCGACTTTTTGAATTAAACCACGTCTCAGTTAAGGCAAATACATCAATGTTACCTGCACTAGCAACTAATCTCAACTCGCCCATCTTATTCCTAGCACTACGGCAATTAGCATAATAAACATTGAAAGACTCTCCTTTCTCTTTACCCTTCCTGCTCATTTCTGTTTTTCTACTAAACCTATTACTGTCCTTATCACCCAAAGTCCCTGGCTTTTCAATATCTACCTCGTTCTGCTTATTACTAGTTCCCCTAGAACTCGTAATATTACTACACTGGGACTTCACTGTTTTCCTGCCAAAACCCATACCACTAACTATTCCTAGTTTAAAGTCCTAACTGCTCCCTCCACTGCAGTTGCCAGTGCTACCACCCCAGACCTAGATAAGTGAACCCCATCCCTGGCATACATGTCATTTCTGCCATAGAAGAGGTCCCAGTTGTCAATGAATGTTACTGCATTTTCCTTACAGTATTTGTCCAGCCAGCAATTGACACCAATTGCCCTGGACAACCATTCATTTCCAACTCCTCTCCTTGGCAAAATACCACATATGACAGGGTTCCCACCCTTACTCCTAATTATTTCTATTGCTGACCTATACCTGCTAATCAGGTCTTCACTCCTATGTCTGCCAACATCGTTGCCTCCAGCACTGAGACAGATAATAGGATTGCTCCCATTACCTCTCATGATGTCATCCAGACTGCTAACAATATCCTCCATCCCAGCCCCAGGAAAGCAAACTCTCTGTCTCCTACTCCTGTCCTTCAAGCAGAACGCCCTATCCATATACCTAACTTGGCTATCCCCAACAACAAGAATATTCTTACCCTCCTTGGTGTCGTTCGTCGTGATGTTCCCAGTAGTCGACTCACATTCGTCGGGTAGCACTGAGAATGTATTAGATGCTTCCACAACAGTTTCCACGGCAGTATTTATCCAACCTATTTTTAAAGCTACTCAACGTTCTGACCTCTATAACTGTACTTGGGAGTTTGTTCCACTCATCCACAACTCTATTACGAAACCAATACTTTCCTATATCCATCCTGAATCTGAATTTTTCCAACTTAAAACCATTGCTGCGAGTCCTGTCTAGGCTAGATATTTTCAGCACACTATTTACATCCCCTTTATTTATTCCTGTCTTCCATTTATACACCTCAATCATATCCCCTGTAATTCTACGTCTTTCTAGAGAGTGCAGATTCAGGGCCCTTAGTCTGACCTCATAGGGAAGGTTTCTGATACATGGGATTAACTTTGTCATCCTCCTTTGTACATTTTCCAGAGCATTTACATCCATTCTGTAATACGGTGACCAAAACTGTGCAGCATAATCTAAATGAGACCTGACCAAGGATGTAGAGAGTTGAAGAACAACCTGAGGACTCCTATTATTTATGCTTCTTGATATGAAGCCAAGGATTCTATTAGCTTTATTGTGAACACTTATGCACTGTTGTTTTGGTTTTAGATTACTGCTAACCAGAACTCCTAAATCTTTTTTGCAATCCGTAATATTAAGATCTACATTATTTAGTTTATATGTGGCATGGTTATTTAACTGTCCATCATTTAGAACTTTGCATTTGTCTATATTAAACTGCATCTGCCACTTCTCCGACCACTGCATCAGTCTATTCAAATCTTCCTGGAGTGCTCTAATGTCCTCGTCAGAATGAATTCGACGGCCTATTTTGGTGTCATCGGCAAACTTGCTGATGTCGCTCTTTATGCCCTCGTCTATGTCGTTTATGTAGATTGTGAACAGCAGGGGGCCCAACACTGACCCCTGTGGAACACCGCTCGTGACGCTTCCCCACTCTGATTTCTCCCCATTTATGCAAACTCTCTGCTGCCTATTTGTCAACCATGCCTCTATCCAGGAAAAAATTTCTCCTATTCCATGTGCCTTAATTTTCCTCAATAGTCTCTGATGTGGGACCCTGTCAAAAGCCTTACTGAAGACCATATACACAGTATCATATTCATTACCATGATCTACCTCCTCAAATGCCTTAGTGAAAAAATTTAATAAATTCGTAAGTCAGGAACCCCCCTTTGTAAAACCATACTGAGATTCGTTGATTAATTTATGCTTTTCAAGGTGGCTACGAACTGCCACGGCAATTATTGATTCCATAAATTTTCCCACTATGGAGGTTAAGCTTATTGGTCTATAGTTCGAAGATAAGGACCTGTCACCTGCTTTGAAAATAGGTATCACATTTGCCATTTTCCACTCATCTGCCAGTTTGTAGTGATATGTTGAAAAGATTAGCCAAAGGTTTACTAAGCTCCTCTTTACATTCCTTTAGAACCCTTGCATACAGTTCATCAGGGCCTAGGGATTTGTTAGGTTTTAATTTATCTATTTGCCTAAGGACCATGTCACTTGTCACTGTTGACCCTGTCAGTGTGGAATAATTTATAGCCTTGTATGTGACATTCAGAGGGCATCTCTCTATCTTTCAGATATGGAATAGCATATGAAGGTACAAATAAAAATGGGAACTATGGCTATAGTTTACTTAATAACATAAAAGGGCTAGAATACGACATATCCTGATGGAAATTTACATAATATAACAATTGACCTATGAGACTTATTACCAGGGGAAAGGGTAGATGTTATCAGTAACACCGACTAGTACTCACTCTTAATTCACCAACCAGCTGACCCGGGGTTCCCAATGCGTAGTCCACTACACACGCGGCTGTCCAGAGCTCTCACTTCCCAGACCTGTCTCCAACAACCTCCTTGCTCAGCTGTTTCCTGGCTTATATTCCTCTAAGCACCCCCTTCCCCATAATGTGCAGACCAAGTGTTACGACTTGACGCCAAGGTCTGATGCCGTCACGAACAAAAGACCTCAGACTTAAGCCGAAAAGGCGTGGTTGACAGCCATTTGCCAAGGCAAGGTGTGACCATATAATTCGTTAAATTAGGTCTCCCTACAGAGACCTCACAAGCCCAGCTGAACTACATTACATCCCTCTTTCTCCCCCAATTTAAAATATCTGAGAACCAGGACAATTTGTCCTAAGTTGTTAGACTATTTTAATCCTAACCCCTTAATTCTATAACAATACAATAGCAAATAATATGAAATCACACAGATCAGTAGAGTTAATAAATTCTAGCACAAGAAATGAATAACTACGTCTCTTTGGTGCAAAACCTCCTTATCCATCATGTCTCCTTAAAACTAAATATCGGGCTCCAGTACCTTCCTGTACTTTACTAGAAATAAACTAGCTCCTGTAGCCACCATCGCTAATTAACCATTGAGCCAAACCTCATAAGGTTTTTCTGGTATAGAAAACAGCTCCAGTGGGTATTCCTTCAAATACTTGCAATTGAACTATTACACGACCACAATGTCACATTTTTCTTGCACCCTTCTGTGACAGTTCGTGACAAGGCAGGAATCGCAACCAGGACTCATCATTATCCCATTTCTAGGAACTAAAAGAAAACCTCCCATCCGTCACATAAATGAATCCTCGTATGACGGCGAGCCGATTGGTGTTTATAGTTCTCCACCTGAAAAAGAAATACATCCTACCTCTATGGTGATCCCTCCCAGCAAGGAGCTAACTCACATAATATACAACACATATATGTCCCAACAGCTGACATACCATAGATCATCCCCTAGCAGTAGAGGTATCATACTAATACCACTCTAATTATCATTTCCCAAGCTTCACTTGCTAGTAGTAAAGGATGCGACTGGCTTGACTTGGGGGCAGGCTATTGACCCAGGGAGAAGCTCTCTACAAATCCTTGGGCAAGGGCAGCAGAAATATGAAGGGGTCAACAGAGGAGGACATAGGGCCATTGTGCTATACTGCAGTATTCTTGTCATCTCCCCTCCAGATCTGTCTACTGCTTCTACTAGAAGAGGGGTTAGCCAGGGCTTCATGCCGACCCTAGCACTTCCTAAATTGAGCCATGTCTCATTGTGTGGACTTCGTTGGGGTTTAGGAACGCTCATGCGGGTCCCTTTCGTTGAAAGCACAGCATCTGGGAACTTCAGGACTCAGCAAGCAGCTTATTTTCACCACGACAATACTCCTCAGGCACCAAGGCCACCCTTCATCCGCTCAGCCTCACCTGTCAAATTCCACCTCTTGCAAGGTGGTGGCACGAGAGCTGGCTACCGCTTTTCCTCCAGTCTCCCAGGTCTATTAATAGCCCTTTGCCGGACCCATACTGACTTCTTGGCACTTTTGCATCTCCATCACTCCAGGCCAAATAGATTCCCGGAGTCTCCTTGGCAGGTCCTGGCAACATCTCCACATTTCCTGTGAAAAATAGTAGGCGGCAGTATTGTTCTACAGGTGACTGGGGCTTATTGTTGGTGGGCAGGTCTCTAGTGTATTGAGCCGACCTGAGGGAGAGGCGAGTGGTCAGCTCCTTCCCTCAGGGTCCCATTTACTCACAACACTCCCTCCCTCCAGCAATAATTCCCTTACAAATTTCGTCTATACATTCTTGACCTTGTATTCATACCAACATTTTCCTCTACCAGCTGATGTAACCTATCTTCCTCATATACCTCATCATTTACAGTCCTTTCATCCACCACATTAACATTAGGCATTACTATTTCCTCCTCAGACCAGAATGGCTTCAGTTTATTACAATGAACAATCCTCTCACTCTGGTCCTCAAACAACCCTTTAACCTTCACATTTTCTGGTCCCATTTTCTCTAAGATGCGGTAAGGACCTTTCCACCTTGGACCGAGGGACCTACTCTGTTGAGGGGTTGCTTCATCTTTATATACCATTACTAGGTTACCTTCATTAAGTTTAAGAGGCTTCACTTCCCTGTCATAGTAGTGAGCATATTTTTCCTGCGCTCTACCAGATGCCTGGGCGGCAGTTCGCCAAGCAGTTCTCATTTTTGTTAGGACTTCTGAAGGATAGTCCTCACCGTATCTGACAACTGCTTGGTTCACCAAGCCTGCTGCAAAATGACAGTCATGACCTGTAAATAGGAATAATAGTTGTGTCCCTATTGATTTGTGAATAGCGGTGTTTAAAGCAAATTGAACATATGGTACATATTTATCCCATTGTAGTGGTTCTTTCTCTGAGAGAACAGCCAGTGTATTTTTGACTACTCGGTACGTTCTCTCCACCATACCATTCGCCTGTGGATGATAAGCTGTCGAGAAGGTTGATATTATTTCTAGGGTGTTACAAACCTCTACAAATACCTTGCTTTTAAACTCCGACCCTTGATCTGTTACTAATGCTTTAGGGGGTCCAAATATTGCAACGAATCAATCAAGGAGCGCCTCTGCAACAGTCTGTGGGTCTTTCTTAGGGATGGGTACAAGTGTTGTATACCGTGACAGATGGTCCACCAGCACAAGAACATACCTATTGCCTGAATAACTAATATGTAAGTCGATAAGATCTGCACCAACCCGGTCCAACGGTTCCTTAATCTCAGGAAAAACTTGCAATTCCACATTAACCTGAGGTTACCTTTCCTCCTTTGGCAGTTACCACAACATTTTACATATTCGGTTACATAATTCAGGAGACCAGGAAAGTAGAACATTTCTTTGGCCCTCTTATAAGTTCTAAAAGCACCTGGATGGCCAGCCATCTTGGATGAGTGTGCAGGCTTCAGAGCGGCCTTCCTGAGGACATTGGGTATTACTACCTGCAGTACTGAACGATCGTTCAGCTCCATAATCCTATGTAACACACCGTCTTTCATCTCGAATTCATCAATAGGGCGGCTTGGCTTGTGGTACGGGAGCTTCCCTTCCTCCAAATACTCAGTTATCTCCTTCCACTTGTTCTCTTCCAGTTGGTACTCTCGTAATTGTTCGTTGTTCACATTCTCGATATTAACATCAACATTTATTGCTGCTACATTCCTACTCAATACGTCTGGTACATGGTGTGAGGCTCCTGGTTTATAAAGAATCTGGTTTGAGCGTGCTGACAGTTCGCAACCCCATCTAGACATTCTAGGACAGCGAGTTTTCTTTTTAAATATGTGCACCAATGCCCTGTGATTTGTTATTATTTTAAAATGGCACTGAAATACATACGGTTCAAAGTACCTCACACTTTCTACCACTGCCAAGGCTCCTTTATCAGTGATGGCATACCTGACTTCCGCTCCTTTAATCTTTCTGCTAAAATACGCTACTGGGTGTGGGTTATTTTCCTTGTCTCTTTGCATTAGGCAACCTCCTATTGCAACTGCTGAAGCATTAACTGGGTTATTAAAATAAGGAAGTATGGGGTTAGTAGTATCCCAGGTTGGTAAAGTTGATACTCCTGGGCTAACAGTAGTGGCAGATGTATTAGATACCACTGGGGCCATAGTATTCATGGTACTGATGGGGGTCACCGCTAATACTATATTCATTCCCAAGCCTTGGGCTTGGGGATGATTTGTCCCTGACATATGTACTCCTGAGGTATTATTTATCCCAGAAATCTCCTTTTCTTGATTATTTATACCGAAGGTTTCTCTCTCACTAACATTAATCTCTGAACCTTGCTCTGGAACCATATTGCTAGACCCTTCACTTGATCCTGGTGCGAGACCACTACCATTGAAGTTATCCTCTGCCATCCTGTTCACTAGGAACTTCACCTGAATCCTGCTTGATCTGATTGCACTATTTAACGTTTTGCTATGCAAATTATATTTTGTCATCACCCACTGAGTAAAGCATCACTCAAGCATCACTCAACCAGACAAACATAAGGGTAGGGTTGTTCTGGTCTATTCTCCAGGTTAAGGTCACAGTTAAACTGTAAAACGAATGATAGGCGACACCAAGAAATTAATATTTGGTAGTTTAGCCACAACCGACCAGTCGTAAAGCACGTGAGCCGCGTTTAATGATAAACGCTAAACCGCTGCCACCATGTGAGACCTTTACCGACTCTGCCTGAGGTATCCCAGCAAGTGAGCACGTCTCCTGTGTTATCCCAGTGCTTAACATAATAGGAAATAGCATATGAAGGTACAAATAAAAATGGGAACTATGGCTATAGTTTACTTAATAAAATAAAAGGGCTAGAATACGATATATCCTGATGGAAATTTACATAATATAACAAATGACCTATGAGACTTATTACCAGGGGGAAGGGTAGATGTTATCAGTAACATGGACTAGTACTCACTCTTAATTCACCGACCAGCTGACCTGAGGTTCCCAATGCGTGGTCCACAACACACGCGGCTGTTGAGAGCTCTTGTTCCCCGGACCTGTCTCCAATAACCTCCTTGCTCAGCTGTTTCCTGGCTTATATTCCTCTAAGCACCCCCTTCCTCATAATGTGCAGACCACGTGATACGACTTGACGCCGAGGTCTGATGCCGTCACAAACAAAAGACCTCAGACTTAAGCCGAAAAGGCGTGGTTGACAGCCATTTGCCAAGGCAAGGTGTGACCATATAATCGGTTAAATTAGGTCTCCCTACAGAGACCTCACAAGCCCAGCTGAACTACATCACAACATGACACATGGGAGACCAGCGCCTGGCCTTCATCCCAAGGCTGAATGGGCCAGCATCAACACACTACCTTACCTTTCATGCCTTGCAATATTGCATAGCTCAAGACAAAACACAAATGACTGAAAAACCCTTAGGAGAAGATTCCCATCTCCCCAAGACTTGTTTTACATTGACATTGTCTGTTTCTGATAGTACTGCATATATATATATATATATATATATATATATATATATATATATATATATATATATATATATATATATATATATATATATATATATGTCGTGCCGAATATGTAAAACTGGTCAGTTAGCAAGAACTCATTTAAAACTAAGTCCTTTCTAAAATTTTCTTTTATACATTTAAAGATATATTTTTTTCATTAATGTTAATGTAAAATTTTTTAATTTTACTTCAAAAGAATCTTAGAAAACTTACCTAACCTTATTATAACAAGAGCAATTTATTTTAGCCTAACCCAACTAAATATATTTTAAATACGTTTACAATAATTTAGTACTAAACAAACATATTCAAATATATATTTTTCGTTAGGTTCAGAATGATTTTGGCGAAATTATTGCATACACAAATTTTCTCTTGTCCTATATGGCAAGATGAGCGTTGCTATTTAAGCCAAGATCGCAAGTTCTGCCTATTCGGTACGACATATATATATATATATATATATATATATATATATATATATATATATATATATATATATATATATATATATATATATATATATATATATATATATATATATATATATATACCTTTGTGCCGAATATGTAAAATTGGTCAATTAGCAAGAACTCATTTAAAATTAAGTCCTTTCTGAAATTTTCTCTTATACGTTTAAAGATATATTTTTTTCATTAATGTTGATGTAAAAATTTATAATTTTGCACCAAAAGAATCTTAGAAAACTTACCTAACCTTATTAAAACAAGAACAATTTATTTTAGCCTAACCCAACTAAATATATTTTTTAGATTTGTTTGAACCTGTATTCCCTGGAACGCAGGCGGGAGAGATACATGATTATATACACCTGGAAAATCCTAGAGGGACTAGTACCGAACTTGCACACGAAAATCACTCACTACGAAAGCAAAAGACTTGGCAGACGATGCAGCATCCCCCCAATGAAAAGCAGGGGTGTCACTAGCACGTTAAGAGACCATACAATAAGTGTCAGGGGCCCGAGACTGTTCAACTGCCTCCCAGCACACACAAGGGGAATTACCAACAGACCCCTGGCTGTCTTCTAGCTGGCACTGGACAAGCACCTAAAGTCGGTTCCTGATCAGCTGGGCTGTGGCTAGTACGTTGGTTTGCGTGCAGCCAGCAGTAACAGCCTGGTTGATCAGGCTCTGATCCACCAGGAGGCCTGGTCACAGACCGGGCCGCGGGGGCGTTGACCCTCGGAACTCTCTCCAGGTAAACTCCAGGTAAACTCCAGTAATCTAATACTATACAAATACAGTGAAATATATTTTTTTCGTTAGGCTCAAAATGATTTTGCCGAAATTATTGCATACACAAATTTTTGCTTGTCCTATATGGCAAGATGAGCGTTGCTATTGAAGCCAAGATCGCAAGTTCTGCCTATTCGGCACTATATATATATATATATATATATATATATATATATATATATATATATATATATATATATATATATATATATATATATATATATATATATATTTATATATATACATACATATATATAAATATATATATATATATATATATTTATATATATGTATGTATATATATTTATATATATACATACATATATATAAATATATATATATATATATATATATATATATATATATATATATATATATATATATATATATATATATATATATATATATATATATATATATATATATATATATATATATATATATATTAAATATATTAAAGATTATGAATTTCCTCCAGCTCCTCCGAAGCCAAATGAGAGCCAAGTATGCAGCAAGCATTTCCTCTCTGGATGGCCATGCTGAGGCGCTGGAACATGAAAGTGGCTGCCCTCGGGCCCCTGGTGGTTTCGATGAGTGTGGAACTCAATTCTTTAAGGAAACGTGTGGCATTTTTTCCTCATGATCCCAAGGTCTCTGATCCCACTGGGACAAATTGATACTGTTGGCTTATGTCCCTGTACTTGCTGATCTTGTACTCCTCCCTGTGGTCAGCAGCTCCTCCCTGTTGCCCCACACTGTGATGGATATAAGTGTCAGTCAGTGTGGACACACAGGTATAGTCCCATGATAAGAGCTTGCCATTCTTCCAAGGATAGATGGTGATCCCGTCGTGGCAGTTTCCTGGGTTGTGGGTATTGTTGGCTGCTAGGGATCGGGGCTCCCTCTTGGCTGGTCATCCAGCTGTAGCAAGGGTTCTCTTTATGATATCATTCACCTCATTGTGTCTTGCATGCCAGCCCTTGGTTTTGGAACAGTTAAGACCATGTAGACCATATTGGTCAGCTTGCGCTTCGCCACAAATACACATATATTCCGTGTGAACTGGGGCAGCAAGGCACAGAGCCACTGCAATACGGAGGGTCTTAGGGTCGAGGCGTGTTCTCATTGCCGATATGGGAACTGTTTGGAGGAAGTTCCTGGAGTGATGTGCGCTCACAGCCTGGAGATGGGTGGTCTTCCTGTCTGATGTTACAGCCCTGAGCATGTTGGCAAGCACCTTTTCAGCGATCAGACCATCCCAGCTTGACTGTTTGTGAGCCAGTGCTGCACTAGGGTTTGGTGCTGGAGCAGCAAGAGTCTCCCATTCAGTGATGGCACTGGCATAGTTAGGGTCCTGTATTCCTGTTGAGCTACTGAGGATATCAGGAAAAAATTGTCTTATTAACTCGTTTGATGCTATTGAAGAGGATAGGAAAGCTGGTAGAGCAATCTGGGAGGATCTACCTACTACCTATATATATATATATATATATATATATATATATATATATATATATATATATATATATATATATATATATATATATATATATATATATATATATATATATATATATATAAATATATATGTCGTGCCGAATAGGCAGAACTTGCGATCTTGGCTTAAATAGCAACGCTCATCTTGCCATATAGGACAAACGAAAATTTGTGTATGCAATAATTTCGCGAAAATCATTCTGAACATAACGAAAAAAATATATTTCACTGTGTTTGTTTAGTATTAAATTATTGTAAACAAATGTAAAATATATTTAGTTGGGTTAGGCTAAAATAAATTGTTCTTGTTATCACAAGGTTACGTAAGTTTTCTAAGTTTCTTTTGGTGCAAAATTAAAAAATTTTACATTAACATTAATGAAAAAAATATATCTTTAAACGTATAAGAGAAAATTTTGGAAAGGACTTAATTTTAAATGAGTTCTTGCTAATTGACCAGTTTTACATATTCGGCACGATATATATATATATATATATATATATATATATATATATATATATATATATATATATATATATATATATAGGTGTATTTGTGGCAGTGAAGCAGCAGACCGATTCGGGTACCATGGTCTTGTGTGCCGTAAATCCGAGGGAAAGATTGCAAGACATGAGGAGGTTAATAACATTATCAAGAGGAGCCTCACAACAGCTGGATGCCCAGCAGTAAGGGAGCCACCCCAACTATGCAGATCTGATGGCAGCCAGAAGCGTCCAGATGGTATCACCATTCAAGCCTGGACAGATGGGAAGCAGGTGGTGTGGGACTATACATGTGCATCTACCTTGGCTGATACCTATCTCCAATACACCAGGGAGGAAGGAGGGGCAGCTGCCAGCTTTAGGGAGTCCCAAAAGTCTAGAAAATATGGAGAACTTGCCCATCATTATATGTTTGTTCCCATAGGCTCAGAGACCCTTGGCTCATGGGGAAAGAGTGCATCTAATTTCCTTAAGGAGCTGGGAAAAAGACTCATCAGGGTAACTAGGGATCCCAGGGCAGCTAGTTTTCTGTTCCAGCGGCTCAGCGCGGCTGTTCAAAGGGGTAATGCATGCTGCATTTTGGGCACACGCCCCAGCTCTGAGGAGCTGGATGAGATTTTCGCCTTATAATCGGTGATACACACGTAACAACATGTACCGTATATGCCACCTTTATATCAACAATGTATCTCTTAAATCTTCTGTGCCATATTATGTAATAAAATATTCCTATTGGTAAAAAAAAAATAGTTTAAAAGATGGGGTGGTAGGGGAAGTGGAATATTCAAATGGCTTCAGGAAGAAACCCAAATATTCTTCCTTGAAGCCTTTTTATCCACTTCTCCGAGGCTATGGGTCCCACAATTTACACCAGAGGTGGACCCCATATTATATATATATATATATATATATATATATATATATATATATATATATATATATATATATATATATATATATATATATATATATATATATATATACAGGTAGTAGGTTGGTAGACAGCAACCACCCAGGGAAGTACTACCGTCCTGCAAGATGACTGTGAAACAGAAACCTGTAACTGTTTTGCATGATGGTAGGATTGCTGGTGTCTTTTTCTGTCTCATAAACACGCTAGATAACAGGGATATCTTGCTACTCCTACTTACACTTTGGTGACACTTCACAGACATGCACATGCATATATATATATATATATACATACATCTAGGTTTTTCTCCTTTTTCTACATAGCTCTTGTTCTTCTTTATTTCTTCTATTGTCCATGGGGAAGTGGAAAAGAATCTTTCCTCCGTAAGCCATGCGTGTCATATGAGGCGACTAAAATGCCGGGAGCAATGGGCTAGTAACCCCTTCTCCTGTAGACATTTACTAAAAAAGAGAAGAAGAAAAACTTTATAAAACTGGGATGCTTGAATGTGCGTGGATGTAGTGCAGATGACAAGAAACAGATGATTGCTGATGTTATGAATGAAAAGAAGTTGGATGTCCTGGCCCTAAGAGAAACAAAGCTGAAGGGGGTAGGAGAGTTTCAGTGGGGGGAAATAAATGGGATTAAATCTGGAGTATCTGAGAAAGTTAGAGCAAAGGAAGGGGTAGCAGTAATGTTGAATGATCAGTTATGGAAGGAGAAAAGAGAATATGAATGTGTAAATTCAAGAATTATGTGGATTAAAGTAAAGGTTGGATGCGAGAAGTGGGTCATAATAAGCGTGTATGCACCTGGAGAAGAGAGGAATGCAGAGGAGAGAGAGAGATTTTGGGAGATGTTAAGTGAATGTATAGGAGCCTTTGAACCAAGTGAGAGAGTAATTGTGGTAGGGGACCTGAATGCTAAAGTAGGAGAAACTTTTAGAGAGGGTGTGGTAGGTAAGTTTGGGGTGCCAGGTGTAAATGATAATGGGAGCCCTTTGATTGAACTTTGTATAGAAAGGGGTTTAGTTATAGGTAATACATATTTTAAGAAAAAAAGGATAAATAAGTATACAAGATATGATGTAGGGCGAAATGACAGTAGTTTGTTGGATTATGTATTGGTAGATAAAAGACTGTTGAGTAGACTTCAGGATGTACATGTTTATAGAGGGGCCACAGATATATCAAATCACTTTCTAGTTGTAGCTACACTGAGAGTAAAAGGTAGATGGGATACAAGGAGAATAGAAGCATCAGGGAAGAGAGAGGTGAAGGTTTATAAACTAAAAGAGGAGGCAGTTAGGGAAAGATATAAACATCTATTGGAGGATAGATGGGCTAATGAGAGCATAGGCAATGGGGTCGAAGAGGTATGGGGTAGGTTTAAAAATGTAGTGTTAGAGTGTTCAGCAGAAGTTTGTGGTTACAGGAAAGTGGGTGCAGGAGGGAAGAGGAGCGATTGGTGGAATGATGATGTAAAGAGAGTAGTAAGGGAGAAAAAGTTAGCATATGAGAAGTTTTTACAAAGTAGAAGTGATGCAAGGAGGGAAGAGTATATGGAGAAAAAGAGAGAGGTTAAGAGAGTGCTGAAGCAATGTAAAAAGAGAGCAAATGAGAGAGTGGGTGAGATGTTATCAACAAATTTTGTTGAAAATAAGAAAAAGTTTTGGAGTGAGATTAACAAGTTAAGGAAGCCTAGAGAACAAATGCATTTGTCAGTTAAAAATAGGAGAGGAGAGTTATTAAATGGAGAGTTAGAGGTATTGGGAAGATGGAGGGAATATTTTGAGGAATTGTTAAATGTTGATGAAGATAGGGAAGCTGTGATTTCGTGTATAGGGCAAGGAGGAATAACATCTTGTAGGAGTGAGGAAGAGCCAGTTGTGAGCGTGGGGGAACTTCGTGAGGCAGTAGGTAAAATGAAAGGGGGTAAGGCAGCCGGGATTGATGGGATAAAGATAGAAATGTTAAAAGCAGGTGGGGATATAGTTTTGGAGTGGTTGGTGCAATTATTTAATAAATGTATGGAAAAGGGTAAGGTACCTAGGGATTGGCAGAGCATGCATAGTTCCTTTGTATAAAGGCAAAGGGGACAAAAGAGAGTGCAAAAATTATAGGGGGATAAGTCTGTTGAGTATACCTGGTAAAGTGTATGGTAGAGTTATTATTGAAAGAATTAAAAGATTGAGAATAGGATAGCAGATGAACAAGGAGGCTTTAGGAAAGGTAGGGGGTGTGTGGACCAGGTGTTTACAGTGAAACATATAAGTGAACAGTATTAAGATAAGGCTAAAGAGGTCTTTGAGGCATTTATGGATTTGGAAAAGGTGTATGAGAGGGTGGATAGGGGGGCAATGTGGCAGATGTTGCAGGTGTATTGTGTAGGAGGTAGGTTACTGAAAGCAGTGAAGAGTTTTTACGAGGATAGTGAGGCTCAAGTTAGAGTACATAGGAAAGAGGGAAATTATTTCCCAGTAAAAGTAGGCCTTAGACAAGGATGTGTGATGCCACCGTGGTTGTTTAATATATTAATAGATGGGGTTGTAAGAGAAGTAAATGCGAGGGTCTTGACAAGAGGCGTGGAGTTAAAAGATAAAGAATCACACATAAAGTGGGAGTTGTCACAGTTGCTCTTTGCTGATGACACTGTGCTCTTGGGAGATTCTAAAGAGAAGTTGCAGAGATTGGTGGATGAATTTGGTAGGATGTGCAAAAGAAGAAAATTAAAAGTGAATACAGGAAAGAGTAAGGTTATGAGGATAACAAAAATATTATGTGATGAAAGATTGGATATCAGATTGGAGGGAGAGAGTATGGAGGAGGTGAATGTATTCAGATATTTGGAAGTGGACGTGTCAGCGGATGGGTCTATGAAGGATGAGGTGAATCATAGAATTGATGAGGGGAAAAGGGTGAGTGGTGCACTTAGGAGTCTGTGGAGACAAAGAACTTTGTCCTTGGAGGCAAAGAGGGGAATGTATGAGAGTATAGTTTTACCAACACTCTTATATGGGTGTGAAGCATGGGTGATGAATGTTGCAGCGAGGAGAAGGCTGGAGGCAGTGGAGATGTCATGTCTGAGGGCAATGTGTGGTGTGAATATAATGCAGAGAATTCGTAGTTTGGAAGTTAGGAGGAGGTGCGGGATTACCAAAACTGTTGTCCAGAGGGCTGAGGAAGGGTTGTTGAGGTGGTTTGGACATGTAGAGAGAATGGAGCGAAACAGAATGACTTCAAGAGTGTATCAATCTGTAGTGGAAGGAAGGCAAGGTAGGGGTCGGCCTAGGAAAGGTTGGAGGGAGGGAGTAAAGGAGGTTTTGTGTGCGAGGGGCTTGGACTTCCAGCAGGCGTGCGTGAGCGTGTTTGATAGGAGTGAATGGAGACGAATGGTTTTTAATACTTGACGTGCTGTTGGAGTGTGAGCAGGGTAACATTTATGAAGGGGTTCAGGGAAACCGGCAGGCCGGACTTGAGTCCTGGAGATGGGAAGTATAGTGCCTGCACTCTGAAGGAGGGGTGTTAATGTTGCAGTTTAAAAACTGTAGTGTAAAGCACCCTTCTGGCAAGACAGTGATGGAGTGAATGATGGTGAAAGTTTTTCTTTTTCGGGCCACCCTGCCTTGGTGGGAATCGGCCAGTGTGATAATAAAAAAAATATATATATATACATATATGTCGTGCCGAATATGTAAAACTGGTCAATTAGCAAGAACTCATATAAAATTAAGTCTTATCTGAAATTTTCTCTAATACGTTTAAAGATATATTTTTTTCATCAATGTTAATGTAGAAATTTATAATTTTGGACCAAAAGAATCTTAGAAAACTTACCTAACCTTATTATAACAAGTGTAATTTATTTTAGCTTAACCCAACTAAATATATTAAAATACGTTTTCAATAATTTAGTACTAAACAAACACAATCAAATATATTTTTTTTCGTTAGGTTCAGCATGATTTTGGTGAAATTATTGCATACACAAATTTTCACTTGTCATATATGGCAAGATGAGCGTTGCTATTTAAGCCAAGATCGCAAGTTCTGCCTATTCGGCGCGACATATATATAGTATATATATATATATATATATATATATATATATATATATATATATATATATATATATATATATATATATATATATATATATGCAAAACAATGAAAGTAAAGCATCAAAGGAAGGTATATAAAGGGGTAGCCCACACCTCACTATCAGATCCCACAACAACGAAACACCTGACGCGAGACAGCAGGCCCGCCAGCCAAACTAGACAGGTCCTTCATACAACCCACCAACAAACTATTCTACCCAAGAAATAAGAAATTTAAAAAATTATTATTTGTCCAATGTATTATTAAATTCTTCCCAAATTCTATTAATTATAAATGGATCTAATTTATATAAACCAAAGGAAATATTCATATTATTGTCAAAATTGCTTTTTATGAAACAAGATTCAATTATATTCCTGTCACCATGGACTTGCTTGATACTACTTTCTCAACTTTTTGAAAATCAATTGGATGGTTAAAATCTCTCACATGAATAAATAGAGCATTGGAATCTTGTCCTGTTCTAATGCTATATTTATGTTGTTTTAATCTTAGTTCGAGATTTTTACCAGTTTGACCGTAATAAACTTTATCGCTAATTTTACAAGGAATCTTATAGACACATCCATCAGCATTTTGGGGGGAATTCTTTATCAAAAATCTTGATACAATAAAAAAAAACTTTTGATTAAGAATTCCCCCCAAAATGCTGATGGATGTGTCTATAAGATTCCTTGTAAAATTTGCGATAAAGTTTATTACGATCAAACTGGTAAAAATCTCGAACTAAGATTAAAACAACATAAATATAGCATTAGAACTGGACAAGATTCCAATGCTCTATTTATTCATGTAAGAGATTTTAACCATCCAATTGATTTTCAAAAACTTGAGAAAGTAGTATCAAGCAAGTCCATGGTCGACAGGAATGTAATTGAATCTTGTTTCATAAAAAGCAGTTTTGACAATAATATGAATATTTCCTTTGGTTTATATAAATTAGATCCATTTATAATTAATAGAATTTGGGAAGAATTTAATGATACATTGGACGAATAATATTTTTTTAAATTTCTTATTTCTTGGGTAGAATAGTTTGTTGGTGGGTTGTAGGAAGGACCTGTCTTGTTTGGCCGGCGGGCCTGCTGTCTCGCGTCAGGTGTTTCGTTGTTGTGGGATCTGATAGTGAGGTGTGGGCTACCCCTTTATATACCTTCCTTTGATGCTTTACTTTCATTGTTCCTTGTTAATGTGAGTAGTCACGAAAGCGCTTGGAACTTCTCCTATTTTCACAGTGGTTGTTTTGCATATTCTGAAATCACCTGTTTACTGTGATCTTATTGCATATATATAATATATATATATATATATATATATATATATATATATATATATATATATATATATATATATATATATATATATATATATATTGTGAGGGAAAAGTTCAGCAGATAGGAGTAGTGAGCGAGTATATGGTAACGATAGTTTGATTGCCGGCTGCTTGTTAAGGTAGGATCAGTCTAGCTCCCGCTATCCCCCTCTCCTTTTTCCCCACCCCAAAAGGTGATGTGTGGGGCTCCGGCCAGACAGTAATCACTCGACTCACAGCTCCCAGCACAACTGTAAGTAAAAGCCTCTGCTCCTATTCTAGTGGATATTGGTTGAAAGATTCATTTTTGACCAATAATAAACTTAGTCCGTTCAGTTTTAAGCTCCCCATGAGACTTTTAGATAATCACCTCCTTTTTTAAGTATCTTACACTTATCATGGAGAGTGATTTCTTAAGCAGTGGGTAACCTGTCTCTCTTTCCAGCTTGGAATGACAGATCGGGTTACCTGCCAACCAACGAGAAGTGTTGAAGGAGATGGACTGAAACCGGTCTGGATACGTCACTTTATGATCTACCTACCTGATTAAGTGTACAGGACACTACCCCTCATCTTTACAGTGGTAAAGAACCTGCGTTCCTGTCATCTGGACTGACTCTTCAAGGCTATAGACTCTGTGAAGAACTAGTCGTTTGGCTGTCACTAAACACCTGTGACCCTGCCCCCCCCCATCATCAGCAACAGCTACAATTTCTACAAGACGGTGTCAACCTCCACCAGACACCCCAGTATAACTGTATATATTAGCATTGAATTCAAATGTCATTTTTCCATTTCATTTCTCATTATTCTTTCAAGTAGGATACACCTTCATGTTTCAATGTTTTATCTTTGCATTACTAAATAATAAAGTGTTTGTTTATCTTTGTGAATTATTTCTTTTTCTATTCATTAATTTTCCTTAGGAGGAGCCAGCCTTGGTAATACTGTCTGAAGTTGTTACAGGGCTGAGTAAGCCTTCATATATATGTATATATATATATATATATATATATATATATATATATATATATATATATAATATATATATATATATATATATATATAATGTCGTGCCGAATATGTAAAACTGGTCAATTAGCAAGAACTCATTTAAAATTAAATCCTTTCTAAAATTTTCTCTTATACGTTTAAAGATATATTTTTTTCATTAAAGTTAATGTAAAAAATTTTAATTTTGCACCAAAAGAATCTTAGAAAACTTACCTAACCTTATTATAACGAGATCAATTTATTTGAGCCTAACCCAACTAAATATATTTTAGATTTGTTTACAGTAATTTAATACTAAACAAACACAGTGAAATATATTTTTTTTTGTTAGGTTCAGAATGATTTTGGCGAAATTATTGCATACACAAATTTTCACTTGTCCTATATGGCAAGATGAGCGTTGCTATTTAAGCCAAGATCGCAAGTTCTGCCTATTCGGCACGACATATATATATATATATATATATATATATATATATATATATATATATATATATATATATATATATATATATATATATATATATATATATATATATATATATATATATATATATATATATAAGGCTTCAGGGAAGAATATTTGGATTTCTTCCTGAAGCCGTTTGAATATTCCACTTCCCCTACCACCCCATCTTTTGATATATATTTTTTTTACTAATAGGAATATTTTATTACATAATATGGTACAGAAGATTTAAGAGATACATTGTTGATATAAAAGTGGCATATACGGTACATGTTGTTACGTGTGTATCACCGATTATAAGGCGAAAATCTCATCCAGCTCCTCAGAGCTGGGGCGTGTGCCCAAAATACAGCAGGCATTACCCCTTTGAACAGCCGCACTGAGCCGCTGGAACAGAAAACTAGCTGCCCTGGGATCCCTAGTTACCCTGATGAGTCTTTTTCCCAGCTCCTTAAGGAATTTAGATGCACTCTTTCCCCATGAGCCAAGGGTCTCTGAGCCTATGGGAACAAACATATAATGATGGGCAAGTTCTCCATATTTTCTAGACTTTTGGGACTCCCTGAAGCTGGCAGCTGCCCCTCCTTCCTCCCTAGCGTATTGGAGATAGGTATCAGCCAAGGTAGATGCACATGTATAGTCCCACACCACCTGCTTCCCATCTGTCCAGGCTTGAAGGGTGATACCATCTGGACGCTTCTGGCTGCCATCAGATCTGCATAGTTGGGGTGGCTCCCTTACTGCTGGGCATCCAGCTGTTGTGAGGCTCTTCTTGATAATGTTATTAACCTCCTCATGTCTTGCAATCTTTCCCTCGGATTTACGGCACACAAGACCATGGTACACGAATCGGTCTGCTGCTTCACTGCCACAAATACACCTGTGTTCGGCGAGAATAGGGGCGGCAAGTCGAAGGGCAACACCGATGCGGATGGTCTGTGGGTCGAGACGTGTGCCAAGGCTGGAGTTGGGAACAGCCAACAGAAAGTCCCCAGCATGAGGGGCTCTCACTGCCAGGAGGCGGGCTCTATCCTTCCCTGACACACTCTGAAGCATTGTTGAGGCAATATTTTCCACTATTGGACCATCCCAGTGCGATTGTTTGTAGTTGTTGGGGGGAGCAGGTCTGGCTCCAGAGCCCGTTAGATTATCCCAGATCATTGCTCCGTCAATGAATTTTTGGTCCTGGACTCGTATCTTGTCCCTAAGATGTTCAGGGAGAATCGCTCCTACAAGCTCTCTGGATGCAATACACGAGGACAGAAAAGCAGGTAACGCAATCTGTGATGACTTGCAGACACCAATGACTCCTAGTCTGACTGGAAGTGTAGCTTGGTTCCACTGCCCGTCTTCTAGAGTAAGGTTAAGTACTTTCGTAAAAATCTGCCTCAGAATACTGTCATATTCGTGCAGTATAGGGTTATCATATGAAGGTGCACATCTTAGGAAATATGTCAACCTGGGCAGACTCAAGCACTTTGTGAGAAGGTACAAGGCATCGTGGGTGTCCAGATTGCCTATTCGTTGTTCCATTCTCCTTAACTCTTCCAATTTCTTCCTGAGAATTGTGTCAATGGCATTGCTTCCCAGAGGTGCTCCTAGCAAGACACTATTTGTGGGGGCAATGACTGCTGCTCCTGGTAGTTTTGATCTCACTGCATTTATCACTTGTTGACTGACTGAGATGATTTCACATTTGGATGGATTCAGGATGAGACCCATTTCCTGTCCCCGTGTCATTACCTGTGTAAGGTCATGTAGGAGGGACTCTTTTGTACCTGCTAGTGTGCCATCATCTAGGAACCAGATGTTTAGCTCGCTGGTCAGTCTGACTGTGATTTCTCTAACTGCTATACAGAAGAGAAATGGTGCAAGAGGATCTCCTTGTTGGACACCTTCCGATGATGTAATTTCATGCTCTCCAAAGAGAAGCATTGATTCCTTGCTATACCCAGCTGAAACAAAAGGGAAGAGACCAAGGAAATGTTCTTGTACTGCTGCTAATACCACGTCTGTTTTCAGGAGATTGAACGCATTCTTGAAATATAATTTTACCACTGCATTGTCCTCAGGCAGGTTGTTGATATACGCCCTTGTTGCATGAACCGCTGCTTCACTTCCTTGAGAGACCCCAAAGCCAAGCTGGTTTGGTTGAAGCATCATGGCTGCCTGTGCACGAATACTTCGGACAGCAGCTTTGGATACGAGGCGGCGTAAGGTGTTGCCTACTGCAATTGGCCGAATTCCTCCATCCTTCTTTTTAAGTGCACAAAGTGTTGCACCAAAAAAGAAAGGTCTAATTTCATCAGGGATCAGACCAGCCAAGGAATTGTTGACGAACCTTGTGATCTCTGAAAGCAGTGTCTCTGCAATTTCCCCAATAACTGGATTAACCATTTCCTTTAAATGCTGTGGCCTTATTCCAGTGTAACCCCCAGCAGAGCCAGATGGGAACGACATTATTGCTTTGTAAATGTCTGAGTCTTCCACTATCAATGGTTCCATAGTGGGGACAGAGGTGTTGGAACTGTTGGTGCCACTGGTTTCCCTGGCAGGGTGCTTTCCTCTAAGTGCTTCAGCCGTGTCAGCATCCCTGGGAGCAACTGTATCTTCACTGGTAATAATTCTTATTGCCCCCACTGTGTTGCCCTCTTCAATTTTCTTGCTCACATGGACTCTGACTTTTTCACTGTCAGTAGAGTGAGTGGGGGTTTTGCCTCTCCCTTTTTTGTGTTGACGGGGAAGGCGAATGAGGTTATCAACTCTAGGAAAATCTCTTAAGGATTTAATTATCATTGAGGCTAGCCTCTTTCCCCTTCTTTCCGGCACAGCTAAGCAGACATTGCCAAAAAGTAGCAAGTTGTGCCATGCCTTGATGGTTGGTGGAGCATTTAAGATAGTGGAACCATCGTTTACTTTTTTCAGGAGGTCTGTAAGTTTCCCAGCTGCGTGTGGACGGGCTGCTTTGGGAATATGTGTGAGTGTCCTGGTACCTGTTGCCTTAATTGCTTCCAAGAGATTGTCTGATGAGATGAAATCTGTTGGAGGGGGTTCAGGTGCCTGAAGTGGCTCTGGATCATCACTTTCCACAGGAGGACATCCTGAACCAGGGCAACTACCGTGTTTGCGGAGGAAACCATTCAAGTTGAGACAACGAAGCTGTAAGCATGACCGACACTTGCCTCTCCTAGTATTGCCAACCGTGCCATTTCCCTGGCTGCTTGCTTCCTCCTGGTTGGCATCCATCTGCTAGACTAGACAATAGGAGTGGAATATGACATGCTGGGTGGGTATGGTGCGTGGAAGGTAGTGAACTTGACCGTGGTGGCCTGGTGGAGTTTGAGGGGCTGGGAGGGGAAGGGGAAAACTTCCCCTGGGAATTAGGTGGGGGAGGCGCAGGTTGTTGAGTGGGGTTATCTCGGGAAGTACAATACACATGGACTTGCGCACTATATATTGTTCACACTGTCTTACAATACACATAACTTTATGTTTCCCATGTACACTATGAACAATGTGGGTATGGGCACTGTTGAACCAATGTGTTCACTCACCATCTAGTTACACATCCCGCCTCTTCCACCCACCCCCTTGACGTGGGGGTGGATGCACTGACTGGTCACTCCCTCGTTAACATTAATTTCACATTGTTTTTCCATAACATATGCCTCTAAATAGTCCATGCATCGACACAATAATTTCCAAGTTAACTGGAAGCATGGTGCATGGTGCTGGATATACATGTTTTTATAAGAGCTTTTCGAGGTTTATATGTACGATAATCTTGGCCGGTACTCATACACAGTGTAGGCCTTGTACTCCCCCACCCCTTCACTGGCCATCTTCCTCACTACCACCACTCACCAACATTCACAAACTGCCCAACACTTCCACAATTTACCTTGAAACGGTGCACTGAAATGTCTTCTCGCTTCACTGGAATCTTCCCAGAGTATTCACAATAAGTCCTGTTGAGTCTTAACCTGGTCAGCCTCGTTGATCCGGAGTTATAATTGAAAATCCCGCAGCTAGCCCGCCACACGTCTTGTCATGCCAGCGCATGGCCCATATATATCTATATATATATATATATATATATATATATATATATATATATATATATATATATATATATATATATATATATATATATATATATATATATATATGTCGTGCCGAATATGTAAAACTGGTCAATTAGCAAGAACTCATTTAAAATTAAGCCCTTTCTAAAAAATTTTCTTATACGTTTAAAGATATATTTTTTTCATTAAAGTTAATGTAAAAAATTTTAATTTTGCACCAAAAGAATCTTAGAAAACTTACCTAACCTTATTATAACAAGAACAATTTATTTTAGCCTAACCCAGCTATATATATTTTAGATTTGTTTACAGTAATTTAATACTAAACAAACACAGTGAAATATATTTTTATCGTTAGGTTCAGAATGATTTTGGCGAAATTATTGCATACACAAATTTTCACTTGTCCTATATGGCAAGATGAGCGTTGCTATTTAAGCCAAGATCGCAAGTTCTGCCTATTCGGCACGACATATATATATATATATATATATATATATATATATATATATATATATATATATATATATATATATATATATATATATATATATATGTATGTGTGTGTGTACTCACCTATTTGTGGTTGCAGGGGTCGAGTCCTAGCTCCTGGCCCCGCCTCTTCACCGGTTGCTACTAGGCCCTCTCTCTCCCCGCTCCATGAGCTTTATCAAACCTCGTCTTAAAACTGTGTATGGTTCCTGCCTCCACTACGTCATTTTCTAGGCTATTCCACTGCCTTACAACTCTATGACTGAAGAAATACTTCCTACTATCTCTCTGACTCATTTGTGTCTTCAACTTCCAATTGTGGCCTCTTGTTTCTGTGTCCCCTCCCTGGAACATCCTGTCCTTGTCCACCTTGTCTATTCCACGCAGTATTTTATATGTCGTTATCATGTCTCCCCTGACCCTCCTGTCCTCCAGTGTCGTCAGGCCGATTTCCCTTAATCTTTCTTCATAGGACATTCCCCTTAGCTCTGGAACTAACCTTGTTGCAAACCTTTGTACTTTCTCTAGTTTCTTGACGTGCTTTATCAAGTGCGGGTTCCAAACAGGTGCTGCATACTCCAGTGTGTGTGTGTGTGTGTATGTGTGTGTGTGGATGCAGGGTACGAGCCATAGCTCCAGTCCCCCGCCTCTTCACTGATCGCTACTAGGTCCACCCTCACTGCTGCATGAGCTTTATCGTACCTCTTCTTAAAGCTATGTATGGATCCTGCCTCCACTATATCATTCTCCAGACTGTTTCACTTCCTGACAACTCTATGATTGAAGAAGTACTTCCTAACATTCCTGTGACTCATCTAAGTTTTCAACTTCCATATGTGACGTCTTATTGATGAGTCCCAACTCTGAAACATTCAGTTCATATCCACCTTGTCAATTTTCTCAGAATTTTATGTCGTTATCATATCCTGCATCTTCTTTCTGTTTTCCAGTGTAGTCAGGTCGATTTCCCTTAACCTTTCCTCGAAGGACATGTCCCTTAACTCCGGGACTAGTCTCACTCCAAACGTTTGCACTCTCTCTAATTTCTTGACGTGCTTGACCAGGTGTGGGTTCCATACTGGTGCTCCATACTCCAGTATGGGCTTGACATAAACTGTGTACAGAGTCCTGAAGGATTCCTCGTTGAGATGTTGGAATACTGTTCTAATCTTTGCTAGTCGCCCATACGCTGCAGCAGTCAGTAGGCCTGTTGCAGTGTTCCTTCTTTCTTAAGTTCTTATGCTCTTAAAACTATGTATGGTTCCTGCCTCCACTACATCACTTGCAAGACTATTCCACTTCCTGACAACTCTATGGCTGAAGAAATACTTCGTAACATCCCTTTGACTCATCTGAGTCCTCAGCTTCCAATTGTGACCCCTTGTTTCTGTGTCCCCTCTCTGGACTATCCTGTCTCTGTCCACCTTATCTATTCCACGCAGTATTTTGTATGTCGTTATCATGTCTCCCCAGACCCTCCTGTCCTCCAGTGTCGTCAGACCGATTTCCCAGAACCTTTCTTCATAGGACATTCCCCTTTGCTCTGGAACTAGCCTTGTTGCAAACCTTTGCACTTTCTCTAATTTCTTGACGTGTTTGACCAGGTGTGGGTTCCAAACTGGTACTGCGTACTCCAGTATGAGCCTGACGTACACAGTGTATAAAGTCTTGAACGATTCCTTACAGAGATACCGGAACGCTATTCTCAGGTTTGCCAGGAACCCATATGCCGCAGCAGTTATCTGGTTAATGTATGCTTTTGGTGATGTACTCGGTATTATATTCACTCCTAGGTCTTTCTCCTTGAGTGAGGTTTGCAGCCTTTGGCCTCCTAGCCTATACTCTGTCTGCGGTCTTCTTTGCCCTCCTCCGATCTTCATGACTTTGCATTTGGCGGGATTAAATTATAGGAGCCAGTTTCAGGACCATGCATACAGCCTGTCCAGGTCTCTTTGTGGACCTGTCTAGTCCGCGTCTGATTTAATTCTCCTCATTAACCTCACATCATCTGCAAGCAGGGACACTTCTGAGTCTATCCCTTCCATCATGTCGTTCACATATACCAACAATAGCACTGGTCTCAGGACTGGCCCATGTGGGATCCCACTCGTCACCGGCGCCCACTGTGATACATCATCTCGGACCATGACTCGCTATTGCCTCCCTGTTAGATATTCTCTGATCCATTGCAGTGCCCTTCCTGTTATACGTGCCTGTTCCTCTAGCTTCTGTACTAATCTCTTATGAGGAGCTGTGTCGAAGGCCTTCTTGCAGTCCAAGAAAATGCAATCAACCCACCCATCCCTCTCATTTCTTACTTCAGTTACCTTGTCATAAAACTCTAGTATGTTTGTAACACAGGATATGCCTTCCATGAGTCCGTGCTGGCTGTCGTTTATAAACTTGTTCTACTTCAGGTGCTCCACCACTCTCCTCCTGATAATCTTTTCCAAGACTTTGCATACTATACACGTCAGTGACACTGGTCTATAATTTAGTGCTTCATTTCTGTCTCCCTTCTTAAAGATGGGGACTACATTTGCCTTCTTCCATACTTCAGGTAGTTGTCCAATTTCAAGGGAAGTGTTTAAGATTTTGGTTATTGGCACATGTAGTGTCTCTGCTCCCTCTCTAAGGACCCACAGAGAGATGTTGTCCAGTCCCACCTCCTTCGAGGTATCAAGGTCACTTAAGAGCTTCTCCACCTCCTCCTCAGTTGTGTGTAATTCATCAAACACTTGTTGGTATATCCCATGTTGATGTACCCCACTGTTTTGTCTTCCCAGTGTCCCTTCAGCCTCCACTGTAAATACTTCCTGAAATCTCATGTTGAGCTCCTCACATACTTCCTGGTCATTTCTTGTGAGCTCCCCACCTTCTTTCTTCAGTCTGATTACCTGGTCCTTGACTGTTGTCTTCCTCCTGATGTGTCTGTAGAGTAGTTTTGGGTCAGACTTGACTTTCGATGCTATATCATTTTCATACTGCCACTGCGCCTCCCTCCTTATCTTTGCATACTCGTTTCTGGCTCGTCTCTTTATTTTCCGGAGTCCTTTGCCTTCTATGCTTTTTCCATTCTCTAGAGCACTTAGTTTTTGTCTCCCTACCCTTTGGGTAAATGAAGGGCTTGTTCTGTCCTTCCCAGTATTTCTGTTACCCTTGGGAACAAACCTTTCCTATGCCTCCTTACATTTTGTTATAAAGTCCATCATTTCTTTTACTGATTTTCCTACCAACTCTAACTTCCTGACTAACGCTGAGGTCAGTGGTCACCTGCGGTCATACCTGCCTAAGCTCTTGGGAGTTAGCGTGGGCTGTTACCAAGCACCATGGCTTGTTGTAGTGTTTTAGAATCTCAGGTTCAAGTGTTGAAGAAGGAGATTCTTCTTCTTCAGGAGGAAAATAGGAGGCTGAAGCTTTGCATAGATGAGTTTGGGAGCGAGTGTGAGAAGGATTTAGCTGGTAAGGAAGGAATGGTCACCGGCAGTGATAGTGGCAGCCACTTTAAGTGGCAAGTGGTTCACAGTTCAGGAAGAAGGAAGATGAGGAGAGTTAATAGAGAAGATGTGAAGGAAGGAAATCGATTCTCTGTTCTCCAAGACGAGTGTACTTCAGTGGTTGGTGAGGTTGAAGGTACCACTGATTCCCTTGCTAATCAAGGTAAGAATATTTTAATAGTAGGCGATTCTCAGGTAAGATATATGGACCGTGCTTTTTGTAACAGAGAGAGAAAGGTCAGACAGAGAGTGTGCCTTCCTGGAGCTGGTGTTGGTGACATAGTCAGCAAGTTGCATAATATTATGGCAGGTAATGGGAACAAGCCCATTATCTTAGTGCTGGGGGTAATGACATTGGGAAGGGCAGGAGAAAGGAGCTGCTGGATATGTACCGGTTAGCCACAGAAGTAGTTAGGTCTAAGGGAGGGAACCCAGTCATATGTAGCATCTTGCCTTGAAAGGGAGTGGGCAATGAATGGATGTCTAGGGCAATTGGTATAAATTGCTGGCTAGACAGGTACTGCAAGGAACTTGCAACCCCATTCATCAATAACTGGGACCTATTCTTTGGCAAACGTGATATATATGCAAGTGATGGGGTTCATCTCTCTGGGGATGGAGTGGTTGCATTAGCCAATTCAATTGAGAGGGTAATTGATGACTTGTCTAGGAATTTAAACAGATAGATTATAGAGGTATGGGTGTTTGTGGGAAACAATCAGACTGCAGCATTAGGGTTAAAAACAGCAGTTATTACTGGGATACCTCAGGGATATGTTCAAAAGACAATATTCAAAATAAAGTTGCTAGTAATGGCAAATCAATTGATCAAAAATAAAGAGAGATAGTAGAGGGCAACGAGTGACTAGCTCCCTTAAGGTTTACTAAACAAATAGTAGGAGTCTAAGAAATAAGATAGATGAGCTAAGATTACTTGCAAGTGTAGGTAATTTAGATACTATTGGTATAACATAGACCTGGTTTAACATGAAGGATAGAGAAATGCCTTCTGAATGCAACATACAGGGTTATAAACTATTCCACACTGATAGGGTCAACAGGAAGGGTGGTGGAGTTACGATGTATGTCAGAGAAAAATTAAATTGTCTTAGACATGATATAAGATTTGAAACATCGAACACAGAATCTGGCTACAGTTTCTCGAGGGACGTGACAAATTAATTTTGGGTGTGATTTATAGGCCCCAAAACCTTGTTAGGGAGTGCAGTAAGCTGTTATGGGACGAAATTCATAAGGCATCTAGATATGAAAATGTTGTGATAATGGGAGATTTTAACTTTAGACAAATTGATTGGAACAATACAGGAAATCTTGAGTCTAATGACTTTCTTGATACGGTTCGGGATTCCTTTTAGAACAGGTTGTGACAGAACCAACTAGAGGAAACAATCTGCTTGACTTGGTTCTAGCCAACAAAGATTCACTAATTAATAATCTTGAGGTTAATGATGAGCTTGGGGAAAGTGATCACAAATCACTTAGTTTCAATATATCATGGAATTACCCAGATAACTGCAATCAAATATCTGTCCCAGATTTTCACTTGACCGACTTCATGAGACTGAAAAATTACCTGGGTGGGCAAAATTGGGATGTTCTGACTATGGGTCAGGTAGGTGATCTTGGTTGCCAATATGACGCTTTTCAGAGCATAGTTCTAGCTGCCAAGACAACTTTTGTTCCTAGGGAAATTTGATCTAACAAAAAATGATCCCAAATGGATGAACATTAGATTAAAACATCTCATTGGTCAAAAGAGAGGCATATATAGGCGTATCAAAAGAGGGGATGGGCAGTTAAGAAATCAATATATTCAATTAAAGAGAGAAATAAAGAAAGGAATAAGAAAAGCAAAAAGGGATTATGAGGCTAAGGTCGCAAGGGATTCAAAGACTAACCTAAAAAGGGTTCTTTCATGTATACAGAAGTAAGATTAGGGACAAGATTGGCCCACTTAAGAATAACTCTGGTCAGCTCACTGACAGTGATAAGGATATGTGTGAAATTCTCAATACCTACTTTCTCTCAGTTTTCACCCAGGAAAATACTAGCTATATTCCTGAAATAATAGATTATGTAGAACAGCATAATAAACTATGTACGATTGCGGTAACTAGTGACATCGTCCTCAGACAAACAGAGAAACTAAAACCTCACAAATCCCCAGGCCCTGATGAACTGTTTGCAAGGGTGTTAAAGGAATGTAAAGAGAAACTTAGCATACCTTTGGCTAATCTTTTTAACATATCACTACAAACTGGCATAGTGCCTGATAAGTGGAAAATGGCAAATGTAATACCTATTTACAAGGCAGGTGACAGGTCCTTGGCTTCGAACTATAGACCAATAAGCTTTACCTCCATAGTGGGAAAATTTATGGAATCAATAATTGCTGAAGCAATTCATAGCCATCTTGACAGGCACAGATTGATTAATGAATCTCAACACTGTTTTACAAAGGGAGGTTCCTGTCTTACGAATTTACTAACTTTTTTCACTAAGGTGTTTGAGGAGGTAGATCATGGTAATGAATATGATATTGTGTATATGGACTTCAGTAAGGCTTTCGATAGAGTTCCACACCAGAGGCTATTGAGGAAACTTAAGGCACACGGAATAGGAGGAGAAATTTTTTCGTGGGTAGAGGCATGGCTGACAAATAGACAGCAGAGAGTTTGCATAAATGGGGAGAAATCCGAGTGGGGGCACGTCACAAGCGGTGTTTCTCAGGGGTCAGTGTTGGGCCCGTTGTTGTTCACAATTTACATAAACGACATAGATGAGGGAATAAATAGCGACATAAGCAAATTTGCTGATGACACCAAAATAAGCAGTCCAATTCATTCTAATGAGGACACTAGAGCACTCCAGGATGATTTGAATAGACTGATGCAATGGTCGGAGATGTGGCAGATGCAGTTTAATATTGACAAATGCAAAGTTCTAAATGTTGGACAGTTAAATAACCATGCCACATATAAACTAAATAATGTAGATCTTAATACTACTGATTGCGAAAAGGATTTAGGAGTTCTGGTTAGCAGTAATCTAAAACCAAGACAACAGTGCATTAGTGTTCGCAATAAAGCTAACAGAATTCTTGGCTTCATATCAAGAAGTATAAATTATAGAAGTCCTCAGGTTGTTCTTCAACTCTATATATCTTTGGTTAGGCCTCATTTAGACTATGCTGCTCAGTTCTGGTCACCATATCACAGAATGGATATAAATGCTCTGGAAAACGTACAGAGGAGGATGACAAAGATGATCCCATGTATCAGAAATCTTCCCTATGAGGATAGACTGAAGGCCCTGAATCCGCACTCTCTCGAAAGGCGTAGAATTAGGGGGGATATGATCGAGGTGTATAAATGGAAAACAAGAATAAATAAAGGGAATGTAAATAGCGTGCAGAAAATTTCCAGCCAAGACAGGACTCACAGTAATGGTTTCAAGTTGGAAAAATTCAGATTCAGGAAGGATATAGGAAAGCACTGGTTTGGTAATAGAGTTGTGGATGAGTGGAACAAACTCCTGAGTACAGTTATTCAGGCTAAAACGTTGTGTAGTTTTAAAAATAGGTTAGATAAATACATGAAAACGGTTGGAGAGGCAGAAACAACGAGAAAGCAGAAGACTACCGTGGAAACTTCCAACCCATTCTCGGTGCTACCTGACGAATGTGAGTGTTCTACTGAGAATGCCACAACGAGCACCAAAGAAGCATTGGCAGACGTGAGTGAGACATCCCTAGAAACCCCAACGAAGACCATCGAGAACGTCTTGACGAATTCTACAAGTGGTGTAATGCTACCTGGCGAATGTGAGTCGACTACTCGGAGCATCACGACGGACGACGCCAAGGAAGGTAAAAACATTGTTGTTGTTGGGGATAGCCAGATTAGGTAAATGGATAGGACATTCTGCTTGAAGGAAAGGAGTAGGAGGCAGAGAGTGTGTTTTCCTGGGGCTTGGATGAAGGATATTGTTAGCCGTCTGGATGACATCATGAGAGGTAATGGGAGCAATCCTATTATCTGTCTCAGTGCTGGAGGCAACGATGTTGGCAGACGTAGGAGTGAGGACCTGATTAGCAGGTATAGGTCAGCAATAGAGATAATTAGGAGGAAGGGTGGGAAACCTGTCATATGTGGCATTTTGCCAAGGAGAGGAGTTGGAAATGAATGGTTGTCCAGAGCAATTGGTGTCAATTGCTGGCTGGACAAATACTGTAAGGAAAATGCGGTAACATTCATTGACAACTGGGACCTCTTCTATGGCAGAAATGACATGTATGCCAGGGACGGGGTTCACTTATCTAGGTGTGGGGTGGGAGCACTGGCCAACGCAGTTGAGGGAGCTGTTAGGTCTTTAAACTAGGAATAGTTAGTGGTATGGGTTTTTGCGGGAAAACTGTGAAGTCTCAGGGTAGTAATATGAGTACTAGGAGAACTAGTAATAGGCAAAATGAGGTGGATATTGGAAAGCCAGTGGCACTAATTGACAAGGACAGTAATAGGTTTAGTGGAATAACAGAAAGGAGCAGGAAGGGTAAAGAGAGAGGAGGGTCTTTAAGTATTTATTACACAAATAGTCGCAGTGCTAGGAATAAGATGGACGAGTTGAGACTAGTTGCTGGTGCAGGTAACATAGATACATAGATGTATTTGCCATTACTGAGACGTGGTTTAATTCAAAAAGTCGGGACATGCCTGCAGAATGTCACATTCAGGGTTTTAAATTGTTCCAAGTAGATAGAAGTATCGGGAAGGGGGGTGGGGTGGCATTGTATGTCCGAGATCGCTTGAACTGTTGCATAAAAACGGGTATTAAGTCTGAAGTAACACATACAGAGTCTGTTTGGATAGAATTTTCAGAGGGGCATGAAAAATTAACTTTAGGTGTGATATACCGTCCCCCAAATTTAGATAGGGACCAAGGGAGACTACTATGGGAGGAAATTGTTAGGGCCACAAGGCACGATAATGTAGTAATTCTAGGAGACTTTAACTTTAGTCATATTAATTGGAATTTCTTGACTGGGAATTTAGAATCATACGACTTCTTAGAAGTAGTTCAGGATTGTTTTTTGAAGCAGTTTGTGACAGAACCTACAAGGGGTAATAACCTGCTTGACTTAGTTCTGGCAAACAATGAATCCCTTGTTAATAATTTAGAAGTTTCAGAGGAACTGGGTGCTAGCGACCACAAATCAATTACATTTAGAATTGAATGGAAGTATGATAGTAGGGATAACTCAGTAACAGTCCCAGATTTTCGCTTAGCAGATTACGATGGGCTTAGAGAACACTTATCATCTGTTGACTGGGGTAACGAAGAGAGCTATCAATATGACAGTTTTCTGAACACAATACATGCTGCTCAAAGAACGTTTATCCCTTATAAAGAAATTAGATCAAATAGAAATGACCCAAAATGGATGAATAATAGGCTCAAATATCTACTAGGGCATAAGAAAGGAATTTATAGGCGTATCAAAAGAGGCGAGGGTCATCTTATGAATCAGTATATTGACATTAAGAGGGACATTAAAAAGGGGATAAGAAAAGCTAAAAGGGACTATGAAATTAAAGTTGCTAGGGATTCTAAAACTAACCCAAAAAGTTTTTTTCCAGGTATATAGAACAAAAGTCAGAGATAAGATAGGTCCCCTTAAAAATAACTATGGGCATCTTACTGACAAAGAGAATGAAATGTGTTCGATTTTAAATAATTATTTTCTCTCAGTTTTTACACAGGAAGACACTAATAATATTCCGGTAATTAATTTTTATAGAGGGCCAGAAGAAGATAAATTATGTAACATCACAGTCACTAGTGAAATGGTTGTGAAGCAGATAGACAGACTGAAGCAAAATAAGTCACCGGGTCCTGATGAGGTTTTTTCAAGGGTTCTGAAGGAATGCAAAATGGAAGTCTGTGAACCATTAACTAATATTTTTAATTTATCTCTTCAAACAGGTGTAGTGTCTGATATGTGGAAGATGGCTAATGTAATTCCTATTTTTAAAGCAGGGGACAAGTCGTTACCATCAAATTACCGCCCAATAAGCCTGACCTCAATTGTAGGCAAATTACTAGAGTCAATTATAGCTCAAATTATAAGAAGCCATCTCGATAAGCATAGCTTGATTAATGATACTCAGCATGGATTCACAAGAGGCCGGTCTTGTCTAACTAATTTATTAACTTTCTTCAGTAAAGCTTTTGAGGCTGTTGACCACCATAAAGAATTTGATATTATTTACTTAGATTTTAGAGTTCCACACCAAAGACTGTTGAAGAAAGTAGCAGCTCATGGCATTGGGGGAAGAGTGCTCTCGTGGATCGAATCATGGCTCACAGACAGGAAGCAGAGAGTGTCCATAAATGGGGTTAAATCCGAGTGGGGATCAGTAACAAGTGGCGTTCCACAGGGATCAGTCTTGGGCCCGTTGTTGCTTATAATATATATCAATGATCTTGATGAAGGAATTACTAGTGATATGAGCAAATTCGCCGATGACACGAAGATAGGTAGGATAATTGATTCAAACGTAGATGTTATGGAACTTCAGGAGGATTTAGACAAACTCTACTCTTGGTCAGAAAAGTGGCAGATGCAGTTCAATGTAGATAAATGCAAGGTTCTGAAGCTCGGGAGTGTCCATAACCCTAGCACTTATAAGTTAAATAATGTAGAACTTAGCCATACAGATTGCGAAAAGGACTTGGGGGTTATGGTAAACAGCAACCTTAAACCAAGACAGCAATGCCTAAGCGTACGTAATAAGGCAAATAGATTACTGGGATTTATATCAAGAAGTGTAAGCAACAGAAGTCCAGGGGTGATACTGCAGCTTTATACATCATTAGTAAGGCCTCACCTAGATTATGCAGCTCAATTCTGGTCTCCATATTTCAGAATGGACATAAATTCGTTAGAAAACATTCAGCGTAGGATGACTAAATTAATACATAGCATTAGAAATCTTCCTTATGAAGAAAGATTGAAGACTCTTAAGTTACATTCACTTGTTAGACGAAGAATGAGGGGAGACCTGATCGAAGTGTATAAGTGGAAGTTAGGTATTAATAAAGGGGATATTAACAAGGTCTTGAGGATATCTCTCCAAGAGAGAACCCGCAGTAATGGATTTAAATTAGATAAGTTTAGATTTAGAAAGGACATAGGAAAGTATTGGTTTGGAAATAGGGTAGTTGATGAGTGGAACAGTCTACCTAGTTGGGTTATTGAGGCTAGGACTTTGAGTAGTTTCAAATTTAGGTTGGATAAGTACATGAGTGGGAGGAGTTGGATTTGAGTGGGACTTGCACATCGGAGCTTGTTCCTTGGGTGGCATTGAAAATTGGGTTGGTCAAATGTTTGTTAGTGGGATGAATTGTAAAGGACCTGCCTAGTATGGGCCAACAGGCCTGCTGCAGTGTTCCTCCTTTCTTATGTTCTTATGAGAGGGTGTGTGTGGGTGTGAGTTGGACCTGGCTAGCTTGTGCTGCTGGGTTTGGTGCCGTGCTCCTTCCTTGAGTGGAGGTGACCAGACTGGGTGGGTCATTGGGCAAATCCAGGGGGGTGGGTCATTGGTCTAATCTGGGGGGGGGGATGGACCTGCTCTGCATGTGTCTGTTGCAGTGTTCCTTCTTACTTATGTTCTTATGTTATTAACTCCTGTTCCCACTGAACCTCCTGCAGGAAGGTCCTCATTCCTGTGTAGTCCCCCCTTTTATAGTTTAGCTTTCCCCTTTCTACTCCTGTTACTCTCTCCACTTTCAGCTCCACGATGCATTCAAAGCTCATAACCACGTGGTCACTAGCTCCAAGGGGCCTTTCATATGTGATGTGCTCAATGTCTGAGCCACTCAGGGTGAACACGAGGTCCAGTCTTGCAGGTTCATCCTCCCCTCTCTCTCTGGTAGTGTCCCTAAAATGTTGGTGCATGAGATTTGCCAGCATCACATCCATCATCTTGGCTCTCCATGTTTCGGGACCCCCATGTGGCTCCAGGTTTTCCCAATCAATCTCCCTGTGATTGAAGTCGCCCATGACCAGTAACTTCGCTCTACTCGAGTGAGCCCTTCTTGCCACCTCAGCTAGAGTGTCCACCATTGCTCTGTTGCACTCATCATATTCCTTTCTTGGCCTCCTGCAGTTCTGTGGTGGGTTATACATCACTGCAATTACTACCTTGTGTTCCCCTGACTGAACTGTATCTACTATGTAATCCCTTTCTTGATAACCCCACTGGTTTTTAATTAGTAGTGCAAATCCTCCTCCCCCTCTGCTCCTTCTATCCTCCTCAAGATCAGATATATCTGGGTGGGAAGATTGCATCTGTTATTATCCCAGAGAGTTTTGTTTCTGTAACTGCTACGATGTCTGGGGACATCTTTTTGATTCTTTCATGCCACTCCTCACATTTATTCTTTATTCCATCCGTGTTTGTGTACCAAACCTTCAATTTCTTTTCAGTAACTGTGGTCTGGGGAGAGAGGTGGACTAGGGGGAGCAGGTGCCCTGGCAAAGGCCTATATGGGGTTGCTGTGGGGGTGGGGTCTATGGTGTGGGGTGTGGGGGCAGAGGGCTTATGGGGGGTTCAGTGGGGGATGAGGGGGATAGGGGAGAGGGCCTATGGGGGCTTACAGTGGGGGTGGGGGTTGTGTTGAGGGGGATGGGGATAGAGGGTACAGTGTGTGGGGTTGCTGTGGGTTACTGTGAGGGTGGGGTTTGTGGTGAGGGGGATGGGGGGAGAGGGTACATTGTGTGGGTTACTGTGGGTGTCAGTAGGGGTGCAGTTTGAGCTGAGGGGGATGTGTGGGTTACTGAGGGTTACTGTGGGGTGAGGTTTGTGCAGAAGAGGATGTGTGGGTTACTGTGGGTTTCTGTGGGTGTGGGGTTTGCACTGAGGGGGGTGGGGCAGAGGGTACAGTGAGTGGGTTTTGTGTTAGGTCGTTTGATTGCTTTGGGATTGCCATGTTTTTGTTTCTTCTGTGGGTGGTACTGGAGGGGGTTGTGTTTGTTCTTCCACCTGGGCCTCAATTCTCCTGCTCTTCACCTTCCTTGCCTCCCATTCCTCCTTGCGACATTGCACCCTTCTACAAAGCTCTGTATCATAGCTTCAACTGCAGTGATTTGTAATTCCCATTTCCTGCTCTCCTCAGCTATTTTCTCTTCAATTTTCTTGCTGATCTCTTCCAGCCTCCTCCCCCACTCCTCCTCTCTTCGCATGAGCTCTGCCTCCCAGTCCTCTCTCCCAAGTCCACCACTCGCTTCATCCACCATTCCTCTGGTTCTCCATCCTGGTTTTTGGTGTCCCATGTTTCTTTTACACAAAAGGAAGAGCTTATGCCAAGAGTGCTGTGGAGGGGGCTGTTTGTTGCGGGGAGGGAGGGGGGGTGTTTGTTGTGGGGAGAAGGGAGGAGGGGCAGGGATGGGTAAAGGATAGTGAGCTGGAGGGGGGGACAGCAGCAGAGGGAAGAGAGATGGGGAAGACTAAGGGGGACAGGGGGAAGAGCAATGGAGGGAGGGGAGTGGAAGGAGTTGGGAGGATGAGAAGGAAGATGAAGAGGGAGAGAAGGTTGGATAAAGAAAGAGAGATAGAGATTGTGACTGAGTGTGAGTGAGTTAGAGAGAGGGGGGAAGGGAGCGTTATAGTGTGTGGAGCATGTGAGTTGGGTAGGATCAGCCTTTAGTGCGCTTGCAGGCCCAGGAGGCGAGGGGAGAGGGAGGAGGAGAAGGAAGAGGAGGTGAGGGGTGTGACGAGTATGTGTGTGTATGTGTGTGTGTGTGTGTGTGTGTGTGTGTGTATGTGTGTGTGTGTGTGTGTGTGTGTGTGTGTGTGTGTGTGTGTGTATGTGTGTGTGTGCGTGTGTGTGTGTGTGTGTGTGTGTGTGTGTGTGTGTGTGTGAGTGTGTGTGTGTGTATGTGTGTGTGTGTAGGTGTGTGTGTGTGTGTGTGTATGTTTGTGTGTGTGTGTGTGTGTGTGTGTATGTGTATGTATGTGAGTATGTGTGTGTGTGTATGTGTGTGTGCGTTTGTGTGTGTGTGTGTGTATGTGTGTGTGCGTGTTTGTGTGTGTGTGTATGTGTGTGTGTGTGTGTGTGTGTGTGTGTGTGTGTGTGTGTGTACTCACCTAATTTTACTCACCTAATTCTACTCACCTAATTTTACTCACCTAATTATGGTTGCAAAGGTCGAGACTCAGCTCTTGGCCCCGCCTATTCACTGATGGCTAGTAGGTCCTCTCTCTCTCTCTGCTTCTTCAGCTTTATCATACCTCTTCTTTAAACTATGTATGGTTCCTGCCTCAACTACGTCACTTGCTAGGCTACTCCACTTACTGACTACTCTGTGGCTGAAGAAATACTTCCTAACATCCCTGTGATTCATCTGTGTCTTCAGCTTCCAACTGTGTCCCCTTGTTACTGTGTCCAATCTCTGGAACATCCTGTCTTTGTCCACCTTGTCAATTCCTCTCAGTATTTTGTATGTCGTTATCATGTCTCCCCTATCTCTCCTGTCCTCCAGTGTCGTCAGGTTGATTTCCCTTAACCTCTCCTCGTAGGACATACCTCTTAGCTCTGGGGCTAGTCTTGTTGCAAACCTTTGCACTTTCTCTAGTTTCTTTACGTGCTTGGCTAGGTGTGGGTTCCAAACTGGTGCCGCATACTCCAATATGGGCCTAACGTACACGGTGTACAGGGTCCTGAATGATTCCTTATTAAGACGTCGGAATGCTGTTCTGAGGTTTGCTAGGCGCCCATATGCTGCACCAGGCACATCAGATGTGCCTGGTGTTATACTCACACCAAGATCTTTTTCCTTGAGTGAGGTTTGTAGTCTCTGGCCCCCTAGACTGTACTCCGTCTGCGGTCTTCTTTGCCCTTCCCCAATCTTCATGACTTTGCACTTGGTGGGATTGAACTCCAGGAGCCAGTTGCTGGACCAGGTCTGCAGCCTGTCCAGATCCCTTTGTAGTTCTGCCTGGTCTTCGATCGAATGAACTCTTCTCATCAACTTCACATCATTTGCAAACTGGGACACCTCGGAGTTTATTCCTTCCATCATGTCGTTCACAAATACCAGAAACAGCACTGGTCCTAGGACTGACCCCTGTGGGACCCCGCTGGTCACAGGTGCCCACTCTGACACCTCGCCACGTACCATGACTCGCTGCTGTCTTCCTGACAAGTATTCCCTGATCCATTGCAGTGCCTTCCCTGTTATCCCTGCTTGGACCTCCAGTTTTTGCACTAATCTCTTGTGTGGTACTGTGTCAAAAGCCTTCTTGCAGTCCAAGAAAATGCAATCCACCCACCCCTCTCTCTCTTGTCTTACTGCTGTCACCATGTCATAGAATTCCAGTAGGTCTGAAACCATGTTGGCTGCTGGTGATGAGATCATTCCTTTCTAGATGTTCCACCATTCTTCTCCTGACAATCTTTTCCATGATTTTGCATGCTATACATGTCAGTGACACTGGTCTGTAGTTTAGTGCTTCATGTCTGTCTCCTTTTTTAAAGATTGGGACCACATTTGCTGTCTTCCATGCCTCAGGCAATCTCCCTGTTTCGATAGATGTATTGAATATTGTTGTTAGGGGTACACATAGCGCCTCTGCTCCCTCTCTCAGGACCCATGGAGAGATGTTATCTGGCCCCATTGCCTTTGAGGTATCTAGCTCACTCAGAAGCCTCTTCACTTCTTCCTCGGTTGTGTGTACTGTGTCCAGCACATGGTGGTGTACCCCACCTCTCCGTCTTTCTGGAGCCCTTTCTGTCTCCTCTGTGAACACTTCTTTGAATCTCTTGTTGAGTTCCTCACATACTTCACGGTCATTTCTTGTTGTCTCTCCTCCTTCCTTCCTTAGCCTGATTACCTGGTCCTTGACGGTTGTTTTCTTCCTGATGTGGCTGTATAACAGCTTCGGGTCAGATTTGGCTTTTCCTGCTATGTCGTTTTCATATTGACATTGGGCCTCCTTTCTTATCTGTGCATATTCGTTTCTGGCTCTACGACTGCTCTCCTTATTCTCCTGGGTCCTTTGCCTTCTATATTTCTTCCATTCCCTAGCACACTTGGTTTTTGCCTCCTTGCATCTTTGGGTGAACCATGGGCTCATCCTGGCTTTTTCATTATTCCTGTTACCCTTGGGTACAAACCTCTCCTCAGCCTCCTTGCACATTGTTGCTACATATTCCATCATCTCATTAACTGGCTTCCCTGCCAGTTCTCTGTCCCACTGAACCTCATTCAGGAAGTTCCTCATTCCTGTGTAGTCCCCTTTCCTGTAGTTTGGTTTCATTTGTCCTTGCCTTCCTGCTTCCCCCTCCACTTGTAGCTCTACTGTGTATTCGAAGCTCAAAACCACATGATCGCTGGCCCCAAGGGGTCTTTCATATGTGATGTCCTCGATATCTGCACTACTCAAGGTGAATACTAAGTCCAGTCTTGCTGGTTCATCCTCTCCTCTCTCTCTTGTAGTGTCCCTTACATGTTGGTACATGAAGTTTTCCAGTATCACCTCCATCATCTTAGCCCTCCATGTATCTTGGCCCCCATGTGGCTCCAAGTTCTCCCATTCGATCTCCTTGTGGTTAAAGTCGCCCATGATCAGGAGCTTTGCCCTGCATGCATGAGCTCTTCTAGCCACTGCAGCCAGTGTGTCAACCATCGCTCTATTGCTCTCGTCATACTCTTGCCTTGGCCTCCTGCTGTTCTGTGGTGGGTTATACATCACTGCAATTATCACCTTGGGACCACCAGAGTGAAGCGTTCCCGCTATGTAATCACTTTCTTCTCCGCTGTCTCCTCTCTCCAGCTCATCAAAATTCCATCGGTGTTTGATCAGCAATGCCACTCCTCCACCCCCCTGTTCCTTTTGTCTTTTCTCAGGATCTGGTATCCCACTGGAAAGATGGCATCTGTTATCATACCTGTAAGCTTGGTTTCTGTGAGAGCTATGATGTCTGGTGATGCCTCTTTGACTCTTTCGTGCCACTCCTCCCACTTGTTTGTTTTTCCATCAGCGTTTGTGTACCATACCTTCAGTTTCCTTTCCAACACTGTGGTTTGGGGGGCCTGTGGGGGTAGGAGACCTGGTAGCATACTGTGGGATTCTATGATTGGGGGTTGGGTGGAAGCTGTGGGTATGGATTGTATTGTGTGTTGGGATGGTGTGATAGGCTGTGGGGTTCTGAGGATAGTTGTGTGTGTGCTTGCCCTTGCTGCTCTGTTCTCCTCTGACTGACCTGTGAAGGCTTACTCAGCCCTGTAATAACTTCAGACAGTATTACTCAGGCTGGCTCCTCCTCAGGAAAATTAATGAATAGAAAAAGAAATAATAATTCACAAAGATAAACACTATTTATTAAATCAAACATAAAACAACAAAACATGAAAGGTATATCCTATTTGAAAGAAAAATGAAAAATGAAATGAATAAAATAACATTTGAACTCAACACTAATATCTACAATGGTGTCTGGTGTTGGTGACACTGTTGTTGAAACCGTAGCCGTTGCTGATGATAGGGGGAGGGTCGCAGGTGTTGGTAACCATCCACTGGCTAGTTCTTCACAGTATACCAGTGAGTATTCTATCCCGAAGACAGGAAAGCAGGTTCCTTACTGCTGCAATGCTGTGGAGTTACGTCCTGCCATTTCATACCGGTGCACAGGTAGTGAGATCAAATTGGCGAAGTCTCTGGACGTTAGTCCTTCTCCATCATTTCTCCTCGTTGATTGCCAGGTGACCCTCACTGACATCCAAGAGTAGAGTTGGGAGCTGTGAGTCTAGTGATTTACTGTTTGACCAGAGCCCCACACGTCACCTTTCGGGGGGGGAGAGGGAGGGGAAGGGATAGCGGGAGCTAGACTGACCCTACCTTAACTAGTAGCCGGCAGACAAACTATCAATTTCAGGGAGGAGGAGAAAAGGCGGGAAAAACGGGAGCGTGACTTACCCTACCTTAACTAGTAGCCGGCAGACAAACAATCAATTTCAGGGAGGGGGAGAAAAGGCGGGAAAAACGGGAGATTGACTTACCCTACTTTAACTAGAAGCCGGCAGTGAAACTACTGATACTATATATATTCCCTCTACACCTATCTATTGAACTTTTCCCTCACACTCCCCCATACCAAGACTTATAGTCAAGGAGTATAAGAAGAATAGGCGAGGAAAAAGTTCTAACATGTGGAAGTCGTGTAAGGCAACAAACCTTCTACTGACTGTCATGACTTAACCAGTCAGAGAAATAATTGGATGAACCATTGATATACACAATATGGAACTTAAAAGCCTGGAGTGCCAATGTCCACCTTAAGAGGCGACTGTTGGTTCCCTTAAAAGTTTCTAGGTATATCAAAGGTTTGTGGTCCGTTTCTAAAATGAATTCTTTTCCCAACAAATAAAATTTAAGTTTGGAGATACCCCACACAAGGGCTAAACATTCCTTTTCTATTGTGGAGTATCTTGTTTCTGCGGGAAGGAGTTTCCGGCTTAGGAAGCATACAGGGAAGGGAGTACCATCATGGTATTGTAGTAACACTGCACCTAAGCCAGTATTGGAGGCATCAGTTCTCAAACAAAATGTTTTATTAATATCTCGAAAAGATACTTTTAATCTCATTAAACTTTTCCCGAGCTACGTCGGAAAGTTCAAGAGGTTCCTTCACAGACTTTTTAAGGAAGTCCGATAAGATGCCTGTAAGATCAGCAAGATTCGGGATAAACCGTGCATAAAAATTTACAGAACCAAGAAAGCTACGCATGAGTTTCTTGGTTTTGGGGAATTTAAATTCTAATAAAGCTTTGATCTTACTGGGGAGAGGCTGCAGAGAGTTATTAGAAAGTATCAGTCCAAGATATCTAATCTTGTTATACCCAAGGAAGCATTTCTTCGGCTTGGCAGTGAGGCCATTCAAATTCAAATTCAAATTCAAAGTTTATTCTCTATAAGGATTACAATGCTGAGTTTACAGAAATTTGGTTATTGTTTGGTTTACATATAGTAAAATTGTGATTACAGAGTGTACCACTAGAACGCTTAGCATGGCTAGGCATTTCGGGCATACTTAGTTTTATTCTTAATTGTAAAATATTACAAATTATGAGGTAAGTTGGTCTTATGGCTAAGTGACTAAATACTAGTTTATGAGTTTAGCAATGTGAATGCTTTTGTTTTGGCACAGTATATAGTTTCAGTATTGGAGTATCACAGGATTCATTATTTTAAGACTGAGATTAATATTTCTGTTTATGGTCAAATGAGTGAGCGAGTGTAAGTGTGAACCACCAGGTGGTATTCGTGTAGTTAGTTGACGGGGTGTATCAGGGAGATAAGATGTTTTCTAATGGTAGTTTTGAAGGTGATGAATGTGTCTGCAGTTCTAGAGTTCTCAGGTAGGGTATTCCAGATTTTAGGGCCTTTGACATACATTGAATTTTTGTAAAGGTTTAGTCGGACACGGGGAATGTCGTAGAGATGTTTGTGTCTGGTGTTATGCCTGTGGGTTCTGTCACAACTATCAAGAAAGCGTTTTAGGTCAAGGTTTATATTAGAGTTTAAGGCCCTGTAGATATAGATTGCACAGTAGTAAGTGTGGATGTACTGAACTGGGAGTAAGTTTAGATCTTTGAAGAGTGGGGGGGTGTGCTGCCGGGGATGGGATTTAGTGATTATTCTTACTGCAGCTTTTTGTTGGGTTATTATTGGCTTTAGGTGTGTTGCTGCAGTTGATCCCCAAGCACAAATAGCATAGGTGAGGTATGGATAAATAAGTGAGTGGTATAGTGTGAGAAGGGCATTTTGCGGCACGTAGTATCGTATCTTGGAGAGGATCCCAACCGTTTTGGATACTTTTTTGGCTATATGCTGGATATGGGTGCTGAAATTCAGGTTGTTGTCAAGGTATAAGCCTAGGAATTTTCCCCCATTATTTCTGGTAATTAGAGTGTTGTCAATCTTAATGTTAATTTGTGCATCTCCTGCTCTGCTACCAAACATAATATAGTAAGTTTTGTCAGTGTTAAGCGTAAGTTTATTGGCTGTCATCCAAGTCGATATTTTAATCAGCTCCTCATTCACAATGGTGTTGAGGGTGGCAAGATTAGGGTGAGAGATGACATAAGTTGTGTCATCAGCAAAGAGAATGGGTTTCAGGTGTTGGGATACGTTTGGAAGGTCATTGATGTATATGAGGAAGAGCAGGGGACCAAGGACACTTCCCTGCGGAACTCCAGTATCAAGTTGCTGATGCTGTGTCTTTAATGGTGACATACTGATACCTATTAGTAAGGTAAGATTTGAAATAAGCAAGCTCATGGCCTCTTATACCGTAGTGGTCAAGTTTGTGGAGTAGGATTTGGTGGTTTACTGTGTCAAAAGCTTTTCTTAGGTCAATAAAAATTCCTAGTGGATATTCCTTATTTTCCAATGCTGTGTAAAGCAGATCTAGCATTTTTATGACTGCATCATTAGTGCTTTTATTTTTCCTGAATCCAAACTGGCAGGGGTTGAGTATGTTTTGAGCCGTTATAAATGAATACAGTCTCTTGTACACGAGTTTCTCAAAGATTTTGGATAGCAATGGTAAGTTAGATATTGGCCTATAGTTGTTTAAGTCTGTAGGGTCACCACCTTTATGTATTGGTGTAACCCTTGCCATCTTGAGTAGTTTCGGGAAGGTGCTAGTCTCTATTGACTTGTTAAAAAGTAATGAAATAGCATGCGAAAGGACATGGGCCGCTCGCTTGTACAGTAATGGTGGGACATGAGACAGACTCCCCGAGTTATTTTTAAGTGACTTTATGATCCCAATGACTTCCGTGGGCTCAGTTGGTGCAAGATAGAAGGAATTAGGGAAATTACCATCTAGGTAGTCCCCGGCATGGGCATTGGTATGTGGGATTTTACTGGCGAGATTAGATCCTATGTTTGAGAAGAAGTCGTTTATCTTGTTAGCTGTGTCAGTGCGATGTAGTGGTGTTTCATTAGGTTTAGTTAGGACAATGTGAGCGTAACCTACGCAAAACTGATGTTAATGTTTGGATATGTTCGCCCCACGTAGATGTCATTACGTAAATGTTATCAAAATAAACTGAAACATTTGGCATATTACCCAAGACCTTTCTCATCAGTCTCACGTAGGTAGCACAGACAGTTACCAAACCGAAGGACATAGTTCTATACTGCATCAATCCTTGGTGTGTAGGAAAAGCGGTGTACTGCTTAGAAGAAGGATCTAACATTACTTGATGATATGCCTGTGCAATATCAATCTCTGAAAAGAAGGAAGAGTCATAAAATTTGTGTAGATCGCTATCTATTAAGGGCATAGGCTCAGCATCCCACCGAGTTATAGCATTAAGGCCTCTGAAGTCAATAGCAAGTCTATATGAATTATCCTCCTTCTTAACCATGACGACTGGTGAACAATATGAAGATACTGAAGGTTCAATGATCTTTAGTTTTAATAATTTGTCTACCTCTCGGTCAAATGCATCCCTAAGGTGAACTGGAACTGGGTATAATTTCCGTTTGATAGGATTGTCCGTCACTAAGTCAATCTTATGGACTACTGTGGAGGTAACACCTGGAATATCAGTAAAGACGTCTGAAAAGTTACTCACACATTGAAGAAGTTCATGTCTCTTATGGTCATCCAAAGATTCATTAATATTAATGTTGGTTGCGCCCGAGTGGTCAAGAGTCACCAAGTCATGTAGTTCTTCATCATAGTCTAAGTTAGAGGTGTCAATTACGCACATTTTACATTCTTCAGTTGTCTTATCAAGTTCGTGTGGAAAAACTAAGTCAAAGTTGTTAAGGCAGTTAACCGAATTTCTTCGGTAATATTTCTTAAGGATGTTGATATGATAAAGCTTAGGTTTCCCCTTGACTTCTATGAGGTAGTCAACTTTCCCACAAATTTTTAATACTTTATATGGACCTTTCCATGCTACTAATAATTTATTTGACTTTATAGGCAAAAGTACAAGAACTTCATCTCCTACTTTAAAACTTCTCCTCTGACTTTTGGAATCAAAATAGGTTTTGTACTGGTCCATTGACAAGCTTAGGTTCTTCGAAACTATGTCAGAGGTCTCCTCAAGTTTGGATTTAAGGTCAAGGAGAAACTGGTAAGAAGACTGAACCTCAGCATTTACCTCCTCATTAGTCCATAAGTCATGAAGGATGGACAATGGGCCTCTGGCCTGTCTACCATAGAGAAGTTCAAAAGGTGAAAACCCCAAAGAGTCACTGGGAACTTCCCTCATGGCAAACAAAGCACAGGGTAGGTAGCGATGCTACTCCTTAGGTTTAAAGGAGCAAAGTTTCCTTAAAATGGACTTTAGAATCGAATGCTGGCGCTCAATCCTCCCATTACAGCTGGGATGATAGGGTGTGGTGAAGAGAGGCTTCACTCCCAGAAGTTGGTATAGATGTTGCATTAAATCAGATGTGAATTGTGTCCCACGGTCAGACAAAATTTCTCTAGGGATGCCCACTCTGGAGAAGATGGACAAAAGGGCTTCAGCCACCTCTGTAGTAGTTATGGTCTTTAAGGGTATGGCTTCAAGGAAACTCTAAGCATAATCAACTGATGTTAATATATATCTATGTCCCCCAGATGAAAGTGGAGATAAAGGACCAACGATGTCAATAGCTACTCTTTCAAACGGTACAGTAAAGATAGGCATTTTGACCATAGGTACTCGCCTGGTACCTCGGGAGGATGACAGTTGGCAAACTTTACACGATCTACAATAGTTAGTGACATCCGAGGACATTTTTGGCCAACAATAGGTTTCCCTAATTTTATTTAAGGTTTTACGATGCGAGAAATGTCCGGCCACTGGCAGGTCATGAGCCATTTTAAGAACAGTCTCTCTGCATTAACTTGGAACAACTAAGATGGAATAGTCTATCTCATCTGAATTTAATTTGAATACTGACTTGTACAAGATACCTTTTATATATTCAAATTTATATGAAAAGTTTTTCCTTTGGATAACTTGATTTTGTTTAGCTGCATTATGGCAATTCTGAAGAGAAGGGCAATTACGTTGTAACTTGACAAAGGAGTCCTTCGATATATCTAAAGGCTTAAAGTCAGGGAAAATCAAAGGATGGATAGTAGGAGAAGCCTGGGCTTTGGTCTGAGCCCTAGTCAAGACATTTATGGTATCGGAGGTGATATCTTCACTTTCATCTAACAAGTGAACCGGTGATCCTACTACCTCGCTTTCGAGAGTAGCATCACTGGTTTTTAATCCCACATGAATCTCACGAGACATTGTCTCATCTGAACCTTCGAGGGACTTCTCTGACTCTACAGGAAGAGGATCTGAAACACTTATGTCCACCTTTGGTGATGAAAGGTCAACCTCAGAAGGAAGAATGGCACCTTTTACATTACCTATTAGTACGGAGCAAGAAGTGATGGGAGCTAGTACGGCTTCAGACCAACCTGTGAACCATTTAGACCTAATGTAACAACGGATGGTAGGAAAAGTGTCCGTACGGCCCAAGTAGTCTGAAAGTATAGCAGAGGAATGAGTTTCTTTAAGGTTAGGGAACAGCTTATCAGAAATGACTATACATGTGCATCCAGTGTCTCGTAAAATGGTAGATACATTAAGTCCATTAACTGTTCCTGAACAGAAGGGTGCTTGGTCATTACAGTCTTTAAAACATCTTCCAACTTTTTGGACCTTCTTAGAAGGACAATCTGGACGTTTATGTCCCTTAACACCACACAAATGACAAACAGGAATAAAAGAAGTCATTTTACTTTCCACTAGAGGCTTTGATTTCTTAAGGTCTGATGAACCCTTGCCCTTAGGGTTCGATCCCTTTAGGTCTTTATAGGAATTGTGAGCCTCAGCATACAGGTCAGCAGCCTCAGCAACTTCCTCAGCTTTAATCAGGTTACGTTCTCTAATGAATGTTCGTATCTGGTAAGGAAGAGCTGTCAGGAACTGGTCAGCAACCATGAAGTCTCGAAGAGATTCATAACTGTGATCAATTCCTGAACTCTCTATCCAAAAGTCGAACAAACGAAAGAGTGTTACCTGTAACTGTTGAAAGTTCTGGCCAGGCTGTAAGGTGGCAATCCTGAAATCTTTCCTGTAAGAATTAGTGGTTTTTTGATATGCTTTAAGGATTGCCTTCTTTAGTAGGTTATAATTACATATGATATCCTGTGACGAAGTTGCATAGATATTCAAAGCTGTACCAGAAAATAACATTCCTAACCTGGTAGCCCAGGTGTCAGCAGGCCATTCACAGAGGGTAGCAGTATTTTCAAACCTGATAATGTATGAAGTAATGTCTTCACCCTCTGTGAAGGGAGGTAAATTAGGTGTTGGAATATGTGCACTAGCTGCACGTTGTTCCATTACTCCTTCATCTAATTGCTGTTGTGAGAAAGTTAACTTTTTATTCTCTAATTCAAGGCGAGCTTGCTCGAGCTCGCGATCCTTTTCTCTCTCCCTTAACTCATATTCTCTATCCTTTGCTCTTTCCTCAAGTTCCCTTAATTTAACTTTTTCCTCACGTACTCTATTTCTTTCTTCACGATCAAGTCTATCACGCTCTTTTTTGTCTTCTCTCTCTCTTTCTATTCTCTCTCTTTCAAGTCTTTCATGGATTTTAGCACTAATGAAAGATTCTAAATTTTTCCCTGTTACTCCTAACTTACTTCCAGCATTCATCCAAAACTGGTATTCCTCCATACTTGCAAGAATAACTTAAACTATCAGGGGAAATGAAACGGGCATCAAAGAAAACGGAGGGTTCAATTCCTGCTCCGCTCAAACTGTAAATAAACCAGAGGGCTCGATCCCTGCTTCAATTAAACAATATGTATTAACGAAAACGAAGGGTTCTATGGCGGCTCTGAGCAAACAGTAAGTAGAATGGGGTCACTTGACCATCCAATCTTCTCACCAACAAATCAAGAGTGTCCTATGACAGTTCCCTTGATATAATGAAGAGCTCAATGAAACAATTTGTCACTGGAAAATCTCGGGTCCCTAGAGTCTAATCCTCCAAAGTGTTTCAAGCTCCAAAAAGGTGGCAGAATTAAATATTATATCCTGCCTGACTTGACTTACAATAAATTGAGACTATAATAATCACCAAATCTTTCAAATACCTGTACTGTAGTCCTACCATAGAGAATGATTACTCATGGCTGGTGGTAACCGTCTGTGGTATGCAGCGTTGAAGTTCCAATGGTAGATTCGAGATGGAGTTGAATCTTGATTCAGTAGAGTTGATCCTGGCAAGGTCGCCACTTGTGAAGGCTTACTCAGCCCTGTAACAACTTCAGACAGTATTACCAAGGCTGGCTCCTCCTCAGGAAAATTAATGAATAGAAAAAGAAATAATAATTCACAAAGATAAACACTTTATTATTTATTAAAGCAAACATAAAACAACAAAACATGAAAGGTATATCCTATTTGAAAGAAAAATGAAAAATGAAATGAATAAAATAACATTTGAACTCAACACTAATATCTACAATGGTGTCTGGTGTTGGTGACACTGTTGTTGAAACCGTAGCCGTTGCTGATGATAGGGGGAGGGTCGCAGGTGTTGGTGACCATCCACTGGCTAGTTCTTCACAGTATACCAGTGAGTATTCTATCCCAAAGACAGGAAAGCAGGTTCTTTACCGCTGCAATGCTGTGGAGTTACGTCCTGCAATTTCATACAGGTGCACAGGTAGTGAGATCAAATTGGCGAAGTCTCTGGACGTTAGTCCTTCTCCATCATTTCTCCTCGTTGATTGCCAGGTGACCCTCACTGACATCCAAGAGTAGAGTTGGGAGCTGTGAGTCTAGTGATTTACTGTTTAACCAGAGCCCCACACGTCACCTTTCGGGGGGGGGAGAGGGAGGGGAAGGGATAGCGGGAGCTAGACTGACCCTACCTTAACTAGTAGCCGGCAGACAAACTATCAATTTCAGGGAGGAGGAGAAAAGGCGGGAAAAACGGGAGCGTGACTTACCCTACCTTAACTAGTAGCCGGCAGACAAACTATCAATTTCAGGGACGGGGAGAAAAGGTGGGAAAAACGGGAGATTGACTTACCCTACTTTAACTAGAAGCCGGCAGTGAAACTACTGATACTATATATATTCCCTCTACACCTATCTATTGAACTTTTCCCTCACAGACCTCTGCTGGTTCCATCCCTGTCTCCTTTCCTAGCTCCTTTCGCTTTTTTGTCCTCTCCCTCAACTGCTTTCTCTCTGTGTTCTGTCTCTGTCTAGGAACACCTTCTTGTACTCTTCCGAACTTTTCAACCGTGGTTTCTCTTGGAGGATCCTGTTCCGCACTGTTTCTGTCCTGAGAATCAGCTTGTTCGGTCGGTTTCTCCCCTTCAAGTACCCCCCTATTCTCTGAAAATTTACAATCTCATCCATGTCTTCTCCCCCTATTTCTGTGATGATTTTCTCAATCTCCTTTCTTTCTTCCTGCCGTCTTTCAGTGTGTGTCCTTTCCTCTCTCTCCCGAAGCCCATGGATAATCACTGATTTTGCCCTTTCCTCCTCCCATTGCCTCTTCCTCTGTGACTCTGGTTCCTGTCTATATGTGGTCATTTTCTCCCTTGATTTTTCCAGTGGCTCTTGGTAGCATGGTTGTGCCTCAGCATTCGACCTATCTCCCTCTCCATCTGCACCCATCTGCTCTTCCCTTCCACTCCCTGGCCCTTC
>NC_091297.1:66955547-66985547 GCF_038502225.1 Cherax quadricarinatus | reverse complement strand
AATTGTGGTTGCAGGGGTCGAGACTCAGCTCCTGGCCCCGCCTCTTCACTGATCGCTACTGGATCCTCTCTCTCTCTGCTTCCTGAGCTTTGTCATACCTCTTCTTAAAACTATGTATGGTTCCTGCCTCCACTACTTCACTTGCTAGGCTATTCCACTTGCTGACAACTCTATGACTGAAGAAATACTTCCTAACGTCCCTGTGACTCGTCTGAGTCTTCAGCTTCCAGTTGTGACCCCTTGTCCCTGTGTCCCCTCTCTGGAACATCCTATCTCTGTCCACCTTGTCTATTCCCCGCAGTATCTTGTATGTCGTTATCATGTCTCCCCTGACCCTTCTGTCCTCCAGTGTCGTCAGTCCGATTTCCCTTAACCTTTCCTCGTACGACATTCCCTTGAGCTCTGGGACTAGCCTTGTTGCAAACCTTTGTACTTTCTCTAACTTCTTGACGTGCTTGACCAGGTGTGGGTTCCAGACTGGTGCTGTGTGTATGTGTGTATGTGTGTGTGTGTGTTTGTTTATGTGTGTGTGTGTGTGTGTGTGTGTGTGTGTGTGTGTGTGTGTGTGTGTGTGTTTGTTTGTGTGTGTGTGTGTGTGTGTGTGTGTGTGTGTGTGTGTGTGTGTGTGTGTGTGTGTGTGTGTGTGTTTATGTGTGTGTGTATGTGTGTGTGTCTACTCACTTAATTGTACTCACCTAATTATGGTTGCAAAGGTCGAGACTCAGCTCTTGACACCGCCTATTCACTGATGGCTACTAGGTCCTCTCCCTCTCTGCTTCCTGAGCGTTGTCATACCTCTTCTTAAAACTATGTATGGTTCCTGCCTCCACGACATCACTTGCTAGGCTACTCCACTTCCTGACTACTCTATGGCTGAAGAAATACTTCCTAACATCCCTGTGACTCGTCTGAGTCTTCAGCTTCCAATTGTGACTCCTTGTTTCTGTGTCCCCTCTCTGGAACATCCTGTCTCTGTCCACATCATCTATTCCACGCAGTATCTTGTATGTCCTTTTCATGTCTCCCCTGACCCTTCTGTCCTCCAGTGTCGTCAGCCCGATTTCCCTCAACCTTACATCGTAGGACATTTCCCTGAGCTCAAAAACTAGCCTTGTTGCAAACCTTTGTACTTTAACTTCTTGACTTGCTTGACCAGGTGTTGGTTCCAGACTGATGCTGCATACTCCAGTATGGGCCTGACGTACACAGTGCAGTGTCTAAAACGATTCCTTCTTTAGGTATCTGAACGCTATTCTCAGGTTTCCCAGGCGCCCATATGCTGCAGCAGTTATCTGGTTGACGTGTGCCTCCGGAGACGTGCTCGGTGTTATGGTCACCCCAAGGTCTTTTTTCTTGAGTGAGGTTTGCAGTCTTTGTCCACCTAGTTTATACTCTGTCTGCGATCTTCTTTGCCCTTCCCCAATCTTCATGACTTTGCATTTGGTTGGGTTGAATTCAAGAAGCCAGTTTCTGGACCACATGTCCAGTCTGTCCTAGTCTCTTTGTAGTCCTGCCTGATTCTCATCTGATTTAATTCTTCTCATCAACTTCACATCATCTGCGAACATGGACAATTCAGAGTCTATCCCTTCCATCATGCCATTAACATATATCAAAAATAGCCCTGGTCCTAGAACTGACCCCTGTGGGACTCCGCTCGTCACAAGCACCCGCTGTCATACCTCTTCACGTACCATGACTCACTGTTGCCTCCCTATCAGGTATTCTTTAATCCATTGCAGTGCCCTCCCTGTTATATGTGCCTGATCCTTCAGCTTCTGCATTAATTTCTTTTGAGGAACTGTGTCGAAGGCCTTCCTGCAGTCCAGAAAAATGCAATCCACACACCCCTCTCTCTCGTGTCTTACTTCTGTTACCTTGTCATAAAACTCCAGAAGGTTTGTGACATAGGATTTGCCTTCCCTGAATCCAGGCTGGTTGTCATTTATAATCTTGTTCTGTTCCAGGTGCTCCACCACTCTCCTCCTGATAATCTTCTCCATGACTTTGCATACTATACACGTCAGAGACACTGGTCTGTAGTTTAGTGCCTCGTTTCTGTCTCCTTTCTTAAAAATGCAGACTACATTTGCTGTCTTCCATATCTCAGCTAGTTGCCCAGTTTCAAGGGATGTATTGAAAATTGTGGTTAGGGGCACACACAGCATCTCTGCTCCTTCTCTAAGGACCCAATGGTAGATGTTGTCAAGTCTCATCGTCTTTGAGGTATCAAGATCACTTAGCAGCTTCTGCACCTCCTCATCCAATGTTTGTATGTCATCCAGCACTTGTGGGTATATTCCCTGTTGATGTTCCCCTATGCTGTTTTTCCAGAGCCCTTCCTGTCTCTACTGTAAATACTTCCTTAAATCTCCTCTTCGGCTCCTCACATACCTCCTGATCGTTTCTTGTGAGTTCCCCACTGTGACGGAAAAGTTCAACAGATAGGAGTATCAAGCAAGTATATGGTAACAATACTTTGATTGCCGGCTACTTGTTAAGGTAGGGGAAGTCTAGCTCCCCCTATCCCCCCCCCCTTCCTTTCCCCCCCTAAAGGTGATGTGTGGGGCTCCGGTCAAACAGTAATCACTCGACTCACAGCTCCCAGCACTACAGTAAGTACACACCTGCTCAAATTTTAGTGGACTTATTGGTTGAAAGCTTCACTTTTGACCAATAATAAACTTAGTGCTTTCAGCCTTGATATCTCTTAAAGGTTTTAATAATCACCACGTCTTTTAGGTATTGTACTTATCATGGAGAGTGATTTCTTAAGCAGTGGGTAACCTGTTTCTCTTTTCAGCTTGGAATGACAGATTTGGTCACCTGCCAACCAACGAGAAGAATTGAAGGAGACGGACTAACGTCCCGAGACATCCCATGTTGTATCTACTTACCTGTTATGCACGCCGACGCAGGACATAACCCCTCATCATAGCAGTGGTAATGAACCTGCTTTCCTGTCATCTGGATTAATTATTCATGGCTATAGACTCTGTGAAGAATGAGCCGGTGGGTTGTCACCAACACCTGCGACCCCCTCCCCCCACATCATCAGCAACGGCTACGATTTCAACAACACTCAGTGTCACCAACACCAGACACCCCTGTATCACTATATATGTATATATTAGCGTTGAGTTCAAATGTCATTTTTTCATTTCATTTTTCATTTTTCTTTCAAATAGGATATACCTTTCATGTTTCACTGTTTTATGTTTGCTTTAATAAATAATAAAGTGTTTATCTTTGTGAATTATTATTTCTTTTTCTATTCATTAATTTTCCTGAGGAGGAGCCAGCCTTGGTAATACTGTCTGAAGTTATTACAGGGCTGAGTAAGACTTCACACCCACCTTCTGTCCTCAGCCTGATCACCTGGTCTTTGACTGTTGTCTTACTCCTAATGTGGCTATACAACAGTTTTGGGTCAGACTTGACTTTCGATCCCATGTTGTTTTCATACTGTCGCTGGGCCTCCCTCTTTACCTGTGCATACTCGCTGCTAGTTCTGCGACTAATCTCCCCATTTTCTTGTGTTCTATGCCTTCTGTGGTTTTTTCTTTCTCTCTTCCACTTAGTTTTTGCCTTCTTGCACCGTCGGGTAAACCAGGGGCTCATTCTCGTCTTCCTATTATTTCTGTTGCCCTTTGAAATAAACCTTACCTCTGCTTCCTTGCATTTTGTCGTTTCATATTCCATCATTTCGTTTACTGACTTTCCTACCAGTTCTCTGCCCCACTGAACCTCGTGCAGGAAGTTCCTCAAACATATGTAGTCCCCTCTTTTAGAGTCTGGCTTTTCCCATTCAACTCCTGTTAGCCTCTCCACTTGTAACTCTACTATGTATTCAAAGAACAGAACCAAGCGGTCACTAGTTCATAGGGGACTCTCTTATGTGATGTCTTCAATGTCTGAACTGCCCAGGGTGAACACAAGGTCCAGTCTTGCTGGTTCGTCCTCCCCTCTCTCTCTGGTAGTTTCCTTAACATGTTGGTGCATGAGGTTTCCCAGTACCACATCCATCATCTTGGTTCTCCATTTATCAGGACCCCTGTGGCTCCAGGTTCTCCCAGTCAATGTCCCTGTGGTTGAATTCGCCCATAATCAGTAACTTTGCTCTGCTCGAGTGAGCTCTTCTCGCCACCTCAGCAAGTGTGTCCACCATTGCTCTGTTGCTCTCTTCACATTCCTCTCTTGGCCTCCTGCAGTTCTGTGGCAGATTATACATCACTGCAATGACTTAAGTGTACCTACTATGTAGGTACGCTGTGGGTGTGTACTCACCTTGTTGTACTCACCTAGTTGAGGTTGCAGGGGTCGAGTCCAAGCTCCTGGCCCCGCCTCTTCACTGGTCGCTACTAGGCCACTCTCCCTGAACCATGAGCTTTAGTGTACCTCTGCTTAAAGCTATGTATGGGTCCTGCCTCCACTACATCGCTTCCCAAACTATTCCACTTCCTGACTACTCTGTGGCTGAAGAAATACTTCCTAACATCCCTGTGATTCATCTGTGTCTTCAGCTTCCAGCTGTGTCCCCTTGTTGCTGTGTCCAGTCTCTGGAACATCCTGTCTTTGTCCACCTTGTCAATTCCTCTCAGTATTTTGTAAGTCGTTATCATGTTCCCCCTATCTCTCCTGTCCTCCAGAGTCGTCAGGTTGATTTCCCTTAACCTCTCCTCGTAGGACATACCTCTTAGCTCAGGGACTAGTCTTGTTGCAAACCTTTGCACTTTCTCTAGTTTCTTTACATGCTTGGCTAGGTGTGGGTTCCAAACTGGTGCCACGTACTCCAATATGGGCCTAACGTACATGGTGTACAGGGTCCTGAACGATTCCTTATTAAGATGTCGGAATGCTGTTCTGAGGTTTGCCAGGCGCCCATATGCTGCAGCAGTTATTTAGTTGATGTGCGCTTCAGGAGATGTGCCTGGTGTTATACTGACCCCAAGATCTTTTTCCTTGAGTGAGGTTTGTAGTCTCTGGCCCCCCTAGACTGTACTCCATCTGCGGTCTTCTTTGCCCTTCCCCAATCTTCATGACTTTACACTTGGTGGGATTGAACTCCAGGAGCCAATTGCTGGACCAGGTCTGCAGCCTGTCCAGATCCCTTTGTAGTTCTGCCTGGCCTTCGATCGAATGAATTCTTCTCATCAACTTCACGTCATCTGCAAACAGGGACACCTCGGAGTCTATTCCTTCCGTCATGTCGTTCACAAATACCAGAAACAGCACTGGTCCTAGGACTGACCCCTGTGGAACCCCGCTGGTCACAGGTGCCCACTCTGACACCTCGCCACGTACCATGACTCGCTGCTGTCTTCCTGACAAGTATTCCCTGATCCATTGTAGTGCCTTCCCTGTTATCCCTGCTTGGTCCTCCAGTTTTTGTACTAATCTCTTGTGTGGTACTGTGTCAAACGCCTTCTTGCAGTCCAAGAAAATGCAATCCACCCACCCCTCTCTCTCTTGTCTTACTGCTGTCACCTTATCATAGATCTCCAGTAGGTTTGTGACAAAGGATTTCCCGTCCCTGAAACCATGTTGGCTGCTGTTGATGAGATCATTCCTTTCTAGGTGTTCCACCACTTTTCTCCTGACAATCTTCTCCATGACTTTGCATACTATACATGTCAGTGACACTGGTCTGTAGTTTAGTGCTTCATGTCTGTCTCCTTTTTTAAAGATTGGGACTACATTTGCTGTCTTCCATGCCTCAGGCAATCTCCCTGCTTCGATAGATGTATTGAATATTGTTGTTAGGGGTACACATAGCGCCTCTGCTCCCTCTCTCAGGACCCATGGAGAGATGTTATCTGTGTGTTGTGTTGTGTGTGTGTGTGTGTGTGTGTGTGTGTGTGTGTGTGTGTGTGTGTGTGTGTGTGTATGTGTGTTAGTTACCATTTTGTCCTAGGCACACGTCGACTAGTGTGTATGTGTGTATGTGCGTGTGTGTGAGTGTGTGGGTGTTCTCACCTAGTTGAGGTTGCAGGGGTCGAGTGTGTGTGTGTGTACTCACCTAGTTGAGGTTGCGGGGGTCGAGTCCGAGCTCCTGGCCCCGCCTCTTCACTGATCGCTACTAGGTCACTCTCTCTGAACCGTGAGCTTTATCATACCTCTGCTTAAAGCTATGTATGAATCCTGCCTCCACTACATCGTTTCCCAAACTATTGTGTGTGTGCGTGTGTGTGTGTGTGTGTGTGTGTGTGTGTGTGTGTGCGTGTGTGCGTGTGTGTGCGTGTGTGTGTGTGTGTGTGTGTGTGTGTGTGTGTGTGTGTGTGTCCTCACCTATTTGTGGTTGCAGGGGTCGATTCATAGCTCCTGGCCCCACCTTTTCACTGATTGTTACTGGATCCTCTCTCTCCCTGCTCCATGAGCTTTATCAAACCTCGTGTTAAAACTACGTATGGTTCCCGCCTCCACTACGTCACTTTCTAGGCTGTTCCACTGCCTAACAACTCTATGACTGAAGAAATACTTCCTAACATCCCTTTGACTCATCTGAGTCTTCAACTTCCAATTGTGACCCCTTGTTTCTGTGTCCCATCTCTGGAACATACTGTCTTTGTCCACCCTGTCTATTCCGTGCAGTATTTTATATGTTGTTATCATGTCTCCCCTGATCCTCCTGTCCTCCAGTGTCGTCAGGCCAATTTCCTTTAACCTTTCTTCATAGGACAGTCCCCTTAGCTCTGGGACTAGTCTTGTTGCAAACCTTTACACTTTCTTTAATTTCTTGACGTGCTTGAGCAGGTGTGGATTCCTAACTGGTGCTGCATACTCCAGTATGGGCCTGACGTAAATGGTGAACAGAGTCATGAACGATTCCTTACTGAGGTATCGGAACGCTATCCTTAGGTTTGCCAGGCGCCCGCATGCTGCAGCAGTTATCTGATCGATGTGCGCCTCAGGAGACGTGCTCGGTGTTATACTCACGTCAAGGTCCTTTTCCTTGAGTGAGGTTTACAGTCTTTGGCCAACTAGACTATACTGTGTCTGCGTTCATCTTTGCCCTTCCCCGATCTTCATGACTTTGCATTTGGCAGGGTTAAATTCAAGTAGCCAGTTGCTGGACCAGGCTTGTAGCCTGTCCAGGTCGCTTTGTAGTCCTGCCTGATCCTCGACCAATTTAATTCTCCTCATTAACTTCACATCGTCTGCAAACAAGGACACTTCTGAGTCTATCACTTCTGTTATGTCATTCACATATACCAAAAGCAGCACAGGTCCTAGGACTGACCCTTGTGGAGCCCTGCTTGTCACAGGCGCCCACTCTGACACCTCGTTATGTATCATGACTCGTTGTTGCCTCCCTGTCAGGTATTCTTTGATCCATTGTAGTGCCTTTCCTGTTTTATGTGCCTGATCCTTTAGCTTTTGCAGTAAACTCTTGTGAGGAACTGTGTCGAAGGCCTTCTTGCAGTCCAAGAAAATGCAGTCTATCCACTCCTCTCTTTCTTGTCTTACTTCTGTCACCTTGTCATAAAACTCCAGTTGGTTTGTGACACAGATTTTTCTTCCCTGAAACCGTGCTGGTTGTCGATTATACACTTGTTTCTTTCCAGGTGCTCCACCACTCTCCTCCTGATTATCTTCTCCATGACTTTGCATACTATACACGTTAGTGACACAGGTATGTAGTTTAATGCCTTGTGTCTGTCTCTTTTTTTAAAAATTGGGACTATATTTGCCATCTTCGATACCTCAGGGAGTTGCCCAGTTTCAATGGATGTGTTAAAAGTCCTTGTTAGTGGCACACACAGCATCTCTGCTCCCTCTCTAAGGACCCACAGAGAGATGTTGTCTAGTCCCACTGCCTCTGAGGTATCAAGTTCACACAGCAGCTTCTTCACCTCCTCCTCAGTTATGTGTACCTCATCCAACACTTGTTGGTGTACCTCCCTGTTCTGATTTCCTGGAGTCCTACCAGTTTCCCCTGCAAATACTTCTTTAAATTGCCTGTTAAGCTGCTCACATACCTCTTGGTCGTTTCTTGTGAACTGCCCATCATCTTTCCTCAGGCTGATTACCTGGTCCTTGTCTGTCGTTTTCCTTCTGATGTGGTTATACAACAGCTTCGAGTCAGACTTGACTTTCGATGCTATGTCATTTTCGCATTGTTGCTGAGCCTCCCTTCTTATCTGTGCATATTCGTTTCTGGCTCTTCAGCTGATCTCTTTGTTTTCCTGGGTCCTTTGTCTTCTGTACCTTTTCCATTCTCCAGTACACCTAGTTTTTGCCTCCCTACACCTTTGGGTGAACCAGGGACTCGTTCTGGTCTTCCCACTATTTCTGTTTCCCTTGGGAACAAACCTCTCCTCTGCCTCCTTGCATTTTGTTGTCACATAGTCCATCATTTCTTTTACTGATTTTCCTTTCATTTCCCTCTCCCACTGTATGTCTTCCAGGAAGTTCATCATGCCTGTGTAGTCCCCGTTTTGTAGTTTGGCTTTTCCATTCCTATTTCTGCTACTCTCTCCGCTTGTAGCTCAACTATATAGTCAGAGAACAGAACCACATGATCCAAGGGGCCTCTCATACATGATACCCTTGATGTCCGAACTACTCAAGGTGAATACAAGGTCCAGTCTTGCTGGATCATCTTCGCCTCTCTCTCTGGTAGTGTCTCTAACATGATGATGCATGAGGTTTTCAAGTACCACATCCATCATCTTGGCTCTCCATGTTTCGAGACCCCCATGGGGCTCTAGGTTTTTCCCAGTCAGTCTCCTTGTGATTGAAATCATCCATGACTAGTAACTTTGCTCCCCCCATTTGAGCTCTTCTGGCCACCTCTGCCAGTGTGTCGACCATTGCTCTGTTGATCTCGTCGTATTCTTCTCTTGGCCTCCTGCAATTCTGTGGTGGGTTGTACATTACTGCAACTACCACCTTATGGTCCTCAAACTGGATTGTTCCTACTAAGTAGTCCCTTTTGCCTATGCCATCCATTCCTTCCATTTTCTCAAATCCCCACAATTTTTTAATGAGCAGTGCAACGCCTCCTCCCCCTCTCCTCCCTCTATCTTTCCTGAGGGTTTGATATCTGGGTGGAAAGGTTTGCATCTCTTATCATCCTGGTGAGCTTTGCTTCTGTGAGTGCTATAATGTCTGGTGATGTATCCTTTATTCTTTCATGCCTCTCCTCACACTTATTTGTTATCTTATCTGCATTTGTATACCACACATTCAGTTTCTTTTCTAAAACTGTGATTTGGGGGGTACATTGGGGTTGGGAAAGTGGGAGACCTGATAAGGAACTATGGGTGGTTGCTATGGGGGTGGAGTTTGTAATGAGGTGGGTGGGGGCATTGGATATGGCATGTGTGTTTTGGGTTAGAATGTTTGGTTGCATTGGGGTAGTCCGGGTTGGGCGGCTTCTATAGGTGGTTGTGAGGGAGGCTGTATTTGATCTTCCTCCTGATTCTAGGTTCGCCTGTCCATCTCTATCCTCACCTCTCTTTCCTCCTTTCGTCTTCGTACCATCTCTCTCAGTTTCTGCCTTTCCTCTTGTGTCCTGTCGCAGTCGAGATACACCTTCCGGTACACTGGCATTTCCCTTAGTCTTGCTTTCTCCTGCAGGATCCTGTTCTAAGTCGATTCTGTTTTGAAAGTAATTTTAACTGGCTGGGCTCTTTATGATGCTTTCAATTGCATTTTTCTCCTCTTGTGTTCTTGCTTCATAAGTTTCCCCTTCAACTTCCTGTAGCCTATAAACAAAGACTGTCCTCCCTTTCATTCTCCCACTGCATATCCATATGTATCCCCTGATTTGGTTTAGTTTCCTCTATTGCAGCTTTCCTTTCTTCAGTTTCTTCACTATCTACTATCCTCGGGCTCTGTGGCATGCAAAGAGTATGTAACCTTTATTCAGCACATGTACACGCCCTCGTTGACAGGCTATCTCCCCCAACCAGCAAACCAGGAGGTTAAGGGTTGACGATGGGGCCCCGTCGTTCAACCAGTACCCAGGTTCCAGCCAATGAGATGGTTTTGGCAATCGCAGAGGTGATGTGGGTACCACTCACCTGTCTGCCCTTGTCATTCCCATTCTAGAGCTGGTTGAAGCATGGTTTGCTCTCTAGTGGCTTCTATTCTGCCTTGCTTACCGTGGAGTGCACTAATACCTATTGTTGTACATAGTGTATATAGTGTACATACTTCTGTTCTATATTGGTGAAGGTTAATACAAGTCAAAAAGTTTTTCTGCTGTGTTTATTTTGCTCCCTTTACACACAGGATAACAGGCCTTTGGGACTCCTGGGTTGCAATATGCGTAGCCTGTCCGGGAACTGGAGCTGGACTCAGAGCACAGGTTGAGCCTAGGGTGATGCTGGAAGCAGGAACATTGTGTAGCTTGATGTCTGGCATTGCATTAGCTTTGCCAATTCTTTACAAACTTTGCATGTCAATTGCCTTGCTATGGTCAGCCTTGCTATTGTATGATCGTTCAACAGCTCATTACTAGCTTGTTCGGTGAGCTCACTTCACTATGGTCAATCTTGTGTAAAGATTTTGCAGTCAGCTTTGCTATTGTGTATCCACCTTGCAAGCGTATGCGCATATTCTGCAGTTGTATTGTGCATAGCTAAGCGTATCCTGCAAATAACGTGTTACATTTGGGTACAAGTATTCTGCAGTTGTACTGTGCATAGCTAAGCATGTGCTGCAAATAACGTGTTACGTTGGGGTATTCTGCAATCGTACTGTGCATAGCAAATTCCTTGACCACGCAGAGGTGAAAATTTTCGCCCTTAAACATGTGCACCTTTGCGCGTGTCATCCTACTCACGCCACGCATCTGGATTCCTGTTCTTTAATTCTAACCAATCACAAGCCTTCCCTGAGTCGCTTCAGCTAAGTGGTGATGGAGTTTGCCAGCTTCCCATTGGTTGAGAGAACAAAATGTAAAGCACCACCAACCCAACAACACAGAAGTCACATGATTTCATCGTCTACCAGTCCTCATCCCAACATGACATTCTTCAGGTCACTGTGCGTCACACCTCACTATCCGCCTAAATATATAATGCCTTTCTACCTCTGTATGTTAGAAGTGATCAAGGTCCCAGGACCGAAACGTTTTCTAATAAATATGTCATAGTGTTTGCTTATGTCTCTTTCTAAACCAACAGAAAGCAGTACAGCTTGTTCCCCGCTTCAACAAGGCAGAACCAGAACAATTTTTCGAAAGTTTAAAAAATCAGACTCGAGCCTTGAGGTGGCCGGAACAGCATTGGGCGTCGTTGGTTCACACAGCATTGTTTGGTAATGCACAGGAATTTACGTCAATTTTAAATGACACTGATTTTTCCGATTATAAAGTGGTGAAGACCACAGTTTTGAGAGCATATACATGTATCCCAGCTAAGGATAGGAAAAACTTCAAGTTAGGCAGACGACAGCTTAGTCAATCCCTGGTTGATTTTGTGCGACAGCAGACAAAAGCTTTTACCAGCTGGTATAAATTTAGCAAGTGGTGTTGCTACCTTCGATGATCTTGTGCAGCTTATTCTGGCTGACAACCTGCTGGAGTCTGTGGGACCAAAGGTTAGAGCCTTTCTGCAGGATCGTGACTTAACCACTACATTGGAGGCAGCCAGGTTGCCTGATACCTTTGAAACTAACCGCTCCTTGTTTGAGCTGTCCCATCTCTCTTTTCAACAGCCTGGCATGAGCAGAGATCGTCAACCTTGGAGGATGAAGTGCCAGCCAGAGGGAGAACGTCTATGTCAGCCAACTAAGTCACCTGGTGAGCCACGCTTCTCAACTTATGGTCTACCTGGTGAGAGACAAACCACTCAACATGGTGTAACTCGACAACAGTATCCAGAGAGACACCAGCCAGAGCGACACTAGTTGCAACGTCAGCAGGGAGTAAAGGGAAAGCCTGTCGTCTGCTTCCTTTGTGATAAAGTAGGTCACATCCGTCCCAATTGCCCCCACAAACCCCAACCCATAGGGAAAATTTATAATATCCCTAGTAACATGTACCTTAAAGAAGTAGAGAAAGGGATGGCCTCTTATTACTGTCAGAGTCTTATTTCCCTTCAGGAAAACTCAAAAACAACTGAAATCAGAACATTTAGAGATACTGGAGCATATTGCTCACTTATAAGAGAGAGAATATTACCCCTTTCAAAGAACACCTCATTGAATTCCTCTGTTTTGTTGGAAGCATTTGGAGGAGCTATATTTTCTGTCCCCTTGCATAGAATTTATGTACAGTGCAAATATTACACTGGATACTTGACTGTGGGTGTATCTGAGGGATGAAAGATGCCATGTTATTACTGGGTAATAACATTGCCACTGCTAGTGTATGTCCTGAACCCATAATGATTAATTCTTCTCCGGTGGTGGCCATAACTCGGGCAACATCCCATGGGATGTCTGGCGAGAATGCTGGCCTATCCTTGGACGACTCCGATCTCGGAATTGCCAATTTGTTTTACGAGGAAAACTGGCCAGGGCCTCGTAGATCAAGTGAACAGATCCAGATCAAGCCTTCCTATTCCAGGGTTGCAGGATTGCCAGATATCTCTGTTTCCATACTTCATTAGGAGGTCACCTAGGAATTCTAAAACATTATATAGAATCACAAAAGAATTTTATTAGCCAAAATTAAGGCAGGATGTGAAAAATCATATCCGGTGTTGCCGAGAATGTCAACAAGTAGGGAAACCTGGACATTCCATTACACCTGCACCTCTCTAGCTTATACCTACTGATGTAGAACCTTTAGCAGATTTAATTATGGATTGTGTAGGTTCACTACCTAGATCAAAGTCTGGAAATCAGTACTTATGTACCATTATGGATAGAGTAACTAGATATCCTGAAGTAATTCCCATGCACAGTATTAATACTAAAGCTATTCTCAAAGCTTTAACCAGATTTATTTCTTGTTTTGGCATTCCTAAATCTATTCAAAGTGATCAGGGTATTAACTTCACTGCCAATGCATTTAGGGAAGCATTAACTAGGCTAGGGATAATCCACAACTTATCTACTGCCTATCATTCTCAGTCCCAAGGCGCCTTGGAAAGATTCCATCAGACGTTAAAACCATAATGAGAACTTTTTGTATGCATTTTCCAACAGACTGGGATGAATCACTACCTTTGTTGCTGTTTTCAATAAGAGAAACTGTGCAGGAGTCTATTGGGTATAGTCCATTTGAGCTGATCTTTGGGCACAATGTACGAGGTCCTCTTCGGGTGCTCAAAGAAGGATGGATGGGAGAAGACGTTAGCTCAACACTCTACAACCCGTCTTCAAGGTTGCAGGTGGCACGTCAGTTAGCCAAGGCTATCCTAAAGGCAGCTCAAAATAAGAAGAAACAGAGGTATGACAGAAATGCACAATTCTGCTCCTTACATTGCAGGAATCTATACCTGGCCACACCTTGAAAGCTAGATTTACGGGACCTATGCAAATTGTAAGTAAATTATCTGATGTAAATTATGTGGTAGCTCCCCTTGATAAGACCTCAAAAACTAAAACTTACTACATTAATCAATTAAAATCTTTTCATTCACCAGATAAAGTCCCAGTAATGACTCTGTCCTCTTCCTCTGAGGACGACTCTGACTCTTTGCACTCTATTTCTGAAATTAATGTCAGGCTTCCAAACTCTGTCCTCCTCAAGGACCCTAGCCCTTTAATGGTGGGGCTGTCTGAAACTCAAGCAACAAGTTTAATTTCGCTTCTACAGTCAAACCTTGATATTTTCTCGGATGTGCCGAAAAAATGTGTGTTAGATTATCATGACGAAGATGTGGGAAACTCTTAACCTATTAAACTCTCCCCCTACAGAGCTAATCCTGAAAATCTGAAGCTACTTCAGCAGGAGGTAGAATTTACGTTAGAGCATGGTTTAGTAGAGGAGTCATCTAGTCCATGGGCTTCAAACCGTGCATGCTTGTTAAAAAAGCTGATGGATGGTTTCGTATGTGTACAGACTACCGTAAGGTGAATGAGGTCACAATCACAGATGATTACCCTCTTCCTCGTCTGGATGACGTAATCGACTTTGTGGGTAAGGCTACTTTTGTGTCCAAGTTAGATCTCCTTAACGGTTACTATCTGCTGTGGTCTGTTAGGGCCTCCACATATAGGTTAGTTCTTTCATTTTCTACAGTCCCCTCGATTGGTCCTGATGTGTTTCTCTCTTTTCCTCGGGCTCCACAATGGCCTGATAGGGCTTCTGCATGCAGTTTCACCCCTTCGTTCCCTACAGTCCCCTTGTTTGTGACTGAGGTAGCAATCTCTGATGTCATTCTCAAATTGTTCTTTAGTTCTTTAGGTTGTTTCAGATTTTTCAATTCCTCTTCTAATCTCTGTATCCTAGCCTCTGCTGCTGTGACTTACATCTCCCACTTCTTGCTTTCTGCATCTAACCTCTCTTCCACTCTCATGCTAAGTTCTTCTAGCTTCTTTCCCCATTCAATTTCCTTTCTAGAGCTCTGCTGACCAATCTTTCTTTGCAGATTCGTCCTCCAGTCCATTGGTTTTCCTTCCTGCCCTCTGGCAACCCATTTTTTGTTTGTTTTGGTTGCCACAGAATGAAAAACTTATGTAATTCTGTGTGCTCGTTTTGTGGTGTGTTTGTCCGAGTGTGAGGGGAGGGAGGTAGAGGAGGAAGCTGTAGACAGTGGCTAAATGTGAGAGGGGTGGGGAGGGGGAATGAGGGGGAATGTGGGGAGTGAGGAGGAGGGAGAAGCAAAGGGGGAGAATGGGAGATGGAGAGGGGGAAAGAGGGAGAGGTGGGGGAGAAGGAGGGTGAGAGAGATAGGGGGGATCAAGGGAAGGAGTAGGGGATTAGCAGGGGAGGGGGAGGGGGGGAGAGTGTGTGTGAGACTGTGTGAGAATATGTGGTTGTAAATGCGCGTGCACGCGTGTGTGTGTGTGTGTGTGTGTGTGTGTGTGTGTGTGTGTGTGTGTGTGTGTGTGTGTGTACTCACCTAATTGTACTCACCTAATTGTGGTTGCAGGTGTCAGCAAAGTTGCTGATCCCTGTGTTGTATAGCATATCAGTATCATCCATGTGCTTTAGATAGGAGATCCCTAGGCCTGTGACTGTTCGTGTGACGTCACGGGATGCGCATGTGTACGTTCGTACCTCTGCCACCCTCTCAGTTGACACTTAGACATCCAGGCTAGAACACGGCAAGGCTGGGCTCCATCTCCCTTTACCAGAGTCTGACAATATATCGTTACCATCCAACAAGTGTGTCTACCTTCAACCCTCGACATCTCCATTTAAGAACCCCTACGATAAATGGTGGCAATGGAGGGCCTGTAATTCTGATGATTACAGCGATTTCTGGAGATAAATTTCGACCGAGCCGGCTGCCATCTTGTGAGTAGGCCTGCTGAGAAGGTTAACGCCAGCCAGCTACCTCAGCCAGTTCCTCCCGCCCAAGCTCCTACCAGCTTCTACACCATTCACTGGTCAGTCTCTTTGTATTAGTGCTATCTGCTTATTTGCATCACTCCCGAGGGGTTGACCCGAGTTTGCAAAATAAGCCAGCTTCCAGTCTGTAGCGGGGGAGTCAAAACAAGAGAGTCCAGTCCAGCCTAGCCTACTCCATCCAGTTCTTCTGCCTGCCAAGCCAGCTTTCCACCCCTGCTGTGCTCATCGTGAGAAGTTATCAAGCTATTCTGTGTGAAGGGTTAAGATAAGCCAGCTAGCAACTAACCAAGGTGTCACCCCAGTACTCAAGCAAGCCATGTGAGTATAGTCTTCATCGCTTGTGATTCAAGCTCCAAGCCATTCTGGGTGCTCTTTTTCATCCCTGTGGTGTTGTGGTATTTCGTGGGTGTATTTTAAGCCAACCGGCTTAGAATTATCTTCGCGGCAGTGTGGGTGTCCTCAGTGAGGCTTACGCCATTCATCCCATAGGCCCACGACCACGTGTGTCTCACCACCCCCGGTCTTAGCCCTGTTAAACCCACCCACCCACTCACCACTCAGCCTCAGATGCCTCACCCAACAATTAACCCACTAACCCAACCACTCCCACTGTGTTTTGGTACTCACCCAACCTCTACCAGTGTTTTGGTACACTACGAGGGGTTATAGCACCATATTTTAAGGACCACATAGGGGGTCAAGAGCTAGAGTGTGTTTTGCACCACTGTTAAAAGCCTTCTGTGTGAAGTCTATCATCGATGTAAGCGCAATAACAATAACAAGCGACATAAACAATCCTCCAACCTTCCACCATCTACCTCATTCTACACCAAGTCGTTACAGCAATAATATTGTTCATAGAGACATTTGCGAGTGTTGAGACATTTCTTTTTGTGTTTCCAGTGATTTTTCTCTTAGTGACATTCAGTGACTCTCGATCAGACTCTGTGTGCAATAATCTTTTCATCTCCTTAATTCAGTGTTAATTTTCGTGCATTATCTTATGTCTGTTGTGTTGTGTGTCTTTTTATACACTTGAAGTAAGTACTTAGTGTTTTTCCTTTGTTGTGTGTGCAACATATGAGCAGTATAGAACTTGTGTTTACACTTCAGAATCACCTAGTGTTCTCAGTATTCCAGTGAAGTATTTTAGTAATTTTTCACTTATATTCTGCATCACAACTCAGTGTTGTCTCAGTTATATATATTTTTTTCATCCCAGCATTTGTGTATTCTTTTTTTGTTCCCTGTGTGTTGAACATTCTTGTGTTCATATTCTTTCATATAGCCAGTGTCTAATTTGTCTTATTTCCACAGACAATAGTGCCATTGTTTTGTGCAAGCAAGATAATTATTATCTTATCAAAGTTTTCACACATCAAGTTGCATTGCAAGAAAATTCTAGTATTGTGTTTATGTTGATGTGTTGTGTTCTGCATCACTGTAAGTGTTCAAACTTTTTTGTTCTGTGTTTTAGCACCTATTATTTTTTTCATGTTTCATTGAACAAATTTACTCTCAGTGCAATTTTTAAGTTCTTCTTTTAGAGTAAATTGTTATTTTGCTTGTTAAGTGTTGCTTGAGTGCAGTTAAGAGTCGAAGTGTTCAATCAGTTCATTCCTTGATATATTTCTTTTTTTGTGTGTGTAATAATTTTTATTACTGCACATTGACTCATTTTGCAATAATTCTTGTGCAAATATTGTGTTGCCATTAAAGTTTTTCTTGCAGAAATTTTATGCAGTGTTGTGCAGTACTTTTTGATTAGCAATTGTTATTTGCAATATTGCTACAGTTTATTTCAGTGCAGTTTCATATGCTCTGTTCTGTGCATAATATTTTATTCTTTCTGTGCCATTTTATTTTATTTCAGTGAATTGTGTCCCAGTTTGCTTCATTTTTGCACAAGCTTTATTGAGTCCATTTTATCGTTTTATTGTGTATTTCCATGTTGCATTGAGAGTAAAGACAACTCACTGTGCCATTCATTCAATTTAAAGTAAAAGTTGAGCAAATTAGATTTGAGTAAAGTACAAGTTCTCTTGATTTTCAAAGTGTTGTTTGTTCAGATAAGCATTTTCTCTGTGACTGTGAGTTCTTTGCTTACTGTGTGACCTGTCAATTTTTAATTACTTATGCAGAATCGTTAAGCATTTTTTTTCCCATTTAAGTTCACTGTGTTGTGTGTTCCTCAGTTACGTTTTCTTTGTTTCTCTAAATTCTTGTTTTACATTTTGCAAACATGTCTCAAGTTTTCTCAAGCGATGCCTCTGCACATGCTGCTAGTACAACCATTAATGCATCAGCCCAAAATTTGAGTAACTCCTTATCAAACAATAGATACACTCAGACTTCTAGCCTGTGTAATTTTAGTCGTGATCCATATGATGTTATGCCATTGTTCAATGGTAATCCAGACAACCTTGAAGGCTGGTTTACCACTGATCGAGCCAGAGCTGATGCTTCAGTTGATGGTCTTCCATCTGAGAGTTGTTTAATCAGTATCGGAAAGGAGAGTCTAGCCCGTTCTCCAGCCGCCTCACATGTATTTAACTTAATTCGTATGAAGGACTTTCAAGATCTAACTAGATGGCAAGATTATGAACAGTTAATTTGTAACTATCTTGAACCGGTGCGAGAAACCGATCTGTTTGTTCCCAAAGAATTAGTTTGCACAGCTCCGAGACCAGAAGAGTCATTAGATGAGTTTGCCCTTCGTCTTAATAACCTAATGTCCTCATTCGTTAAAGCAGGTCAAAATTCCAAGTACCTTAAAGATAACGATAAACCAGCCCTTGATGGGTTTGCCAAATTAGCCGCATTCGGAGTTATCAAACAACTAATGCCACCGACATCTATGTATGTGTACAATTCAAGTCCGCTAGATGCTACTATGGGACCGCTCGCAGCTCTCATCCATGTACGAAATTTGTGTCCCGAGGGAACCTTCCCTTATCGTAAGTCTACACCAACCACTTTGTCCACTCCTGTACTTCCTCTAGTTTGTGCTACTACCAAAACTCCCAACCTTAATCACTCACGTCCATCATCCAAAGCTAGTGTTAAGAGCCATCATTCCCGTAGCACCCGTAGTATGTACAGTACCCACAGTAAAAGAACTTGCTACAAGTGTGGTTACCATGGCCATATTGCTATTAATTGTTATGATAGTCACCCTAAGAAGCGTCGTACTGATGATGAGTACCAGTCAGATCTTCCCTACTGTACTTATCATAGAATTCATGGACATGACACATCTGAGTGCAATGCTCTTTACAACCTGCAGTACTCTAGATCTTTCCGTGGTCGTTCCAACCGCAGAGCCAGGAGAGGAAACAGATGTCGTGGTTCACAAACTAACCAGAATCAGGCTCATTCTTCCAATTCAGGGGAATCCGAGCGCCCAAGTCTACTCGTCCAGTCGTGACAGTAGGTGATAATGAGTACATCATCCCAGTTCAAAATTCCTATGAAGCCTTAGCCAGCCTTGAGAATGACAACCCTGCTGTTGATGCTGCTTCACACGTCTCTGAAGTAGAGGAATTTGGGGATGAAGTAGAAAATGCCTTCTCTGACGACAACCCACCTTTCTGTTTGCACATAACTCCTAACGAAATGATTGGTCCTTTAGTACAAGCTTCTCTCCATAATGCGCCCATTCATGTGTTCATGGACTCTGGTGCGCAAGTTAATATCATCAGGTCTAGCTTGTTTAAAGAGAAGCAGTTACGACGTGTCCTCCTCGTTGAACCAACTACTGTAACCTCCCTTAGTGGAGTAGCTGGTTCACTTCTGCGAGTCAGAGGGCAGACTTCGCTCACCTTTACTATCCAAGGCAGAGACTTTACTGCTGCTTTTCTTGTTGTTGACCAGATTACTTTCCCTGGAGACCTTCTACTGGGATTTGCTTCCATGCGAGACTTACGCATTGTGCTCGACCCGTACCGATGGCATGCCCAAATTGACGACTTGATCGTTCCATTCTGGGGTTACTAGCTTGGATCAGAAATCTGCCATACTGCCACAGAGTATGATGTATGGATTAAGTCCTTACAAGCCAATGCATTCTCCAGTAGCATACCCAAGTGGTCAGGCACTAGTAACGCTGTCACTCCCATCTGTGTTCCACCTACACCTTCAGACATGCAAGATAGTGTTCCGTTGCCTCAAGTGTCCGAGGACACTGAGACTGCCTTGAGTGCACAGCCTATCCCTGCAATGACTGCTAGTTCGAGTAGTAATTTCTCCACAGGGGATGCCTTGTCAGAAAATGATTACTTGAAACTAGTAATGCCATCTCTTGTTGATGTCACATGCCGTCTGCAGAAAGACGTCTGTGTTGCGGCTAGTTCTCTCACTAGAGTGTCTGTTGTTGTTCCTAATGTCCCAGATGGTGATAACGTCCTAGTTGACAGTGATTCCTGCAAGGTCAAGGGTTTATTTGTTGAACCTTCCTTACACGTTGTAAGAGACAGTAAGATCCATTTATTCCTTGCTAACACTTTGGGTCACAGTGTTCGTCTCAGAGCAAATACCAATCTCGTTGACCTAGTTCACTATCCTTACCCTGTTCAAGTACAGGATGACGTGCCACCTGACCAGTGGGTCGGTGCTATTTCAACAGTGGAGACCTCATCCACTCCACTGGATTAATCCATCCCACCAGTTGAGGAGAAAGACTTAGCTCCCACTGACTTCCCAAACAAAGTCAAGCATTTGTTGTGTCTGTTGAACAAACGTCGTAACGCCATTGCCTTACCAGGTGAGAAGATGGGTATAACGAACTTATTGTCCCATCGTATTCCACTTGAACCTGGTACTAGATCTATCTATATACCTGTGTACAGAATGCTTCATTCCCAAGTTGCTGTCGCAGAAGAACTGATCAATCAGATGCTCAGTGATGGAGTTATTGCACATAGCAATTCACCCTGGAATGCGCCCTTGATCCTAGTGCCTAAGAAGGACGGCACTTGGCGCCTGGCGATTGACTTTAGGAAGTTAAATGCGAAAACTATTCCAGATAGCTTCCCACTTCCTGTACTAGGTGACCTTTTACGCAATATCGGAGATAACAAAGTCTTTTCGACCCTGGACTTGTTACAAGGGTTTTGGCAAGTCCCTCTTCACGAGGACAGCCAAGAGTTAACCGCATTCTCCACTCCCACAGGTCATTATCACTTCCTACGAATGGCTTTTGGATTACGATCCTCACCTATCACGTTCTCTAGACTCATGACCAACATCTTTAGAAGTCTTATAGGTGTACTTAGACGACGTAATTATCATGTCCGAAGATGTGGATACACACCTGAAAAGACTTGATAAAATACTTGGCAAGCTTGAAAAAACCAATTTAAAGATCAAACTGTCCAAATGTCAATTTTTCAGATCAGAAATTAAGTTTCTGGGTCACGTAGTCACTCCTAGAGGGGTTACGACTGATCAAAGTAAAGTAACGGCAGTATTAAATTTTCCAACTTGCAAAACTGCTGATGCTGTAAGATTCTTTGTGGGTCTAGCAGGTTTCTACAGATCTTTCATTGCAAATTTTTCTTCAATAGCAGCTCCGCCCCACTGAATTGCTTAAGAAAGATGCTCCTTTCGTTTGGACCTTCCGTCAAGAAAGAGCATTCCAAACTCTAAAAGAAAAGCTAACATCTGCTCCTATTTTGAAATTCCCAGATTTTTCTAAGCCCTTCTATCTGACAACTGATGCTAGTTCAACTGGCATAGGTGCTGTACTAGCTCAGAAAACTGATGGCAAGTACAACGCAGTTGCATTTGCTAGCTGAGTCCTTACGAAGGCTGAACGTAATTATACAGTAACGGAGCAAGAAGCTTTAGCAATAGTATGGTCTTTAAAGCACTTCTGAGACATTATTTACCAGTACCCTGTTCATGTCTTGACAGACCATGCACCACTGATACCTTTATTCCAGAACAAACAGCCTACTGGAAGGTTAGCCAGATGGACCTTGCCTATCCAAGAGTTTAATCCCACTTTTGAACATTTACCTGGCAAGTCAAATGTAGTCGCAGATGCTTTATCGTGACACGTTAGTGTAGTTACTGCAGATCCTCCATTTACTGTCGAGGATGTCAAAAATGCCCAAAGAACAGATCCCATGTGGTCTGGTGTGATTCCATTCCTGCTCCAGGAAGATCTTATTCTTACTGTGAAGCCACCAGCACCCATTAGTGACTTTGTAATGAGCCAAGAATTACTGTATCAAACAGCCGAGTTGGGTACTCCAAGTAGAAGAGTGTACTAGTTAGTAATTCCACAGTCACTAGTGAACATAGCTCTACAGCTAGTTCATGATGCACCAGGTGTTGCACACCCTGGTATGGATCGTTCTGTGAAACAAGCCAGAATGAAATACTTTTGGCCACGTATGGCAACTGACATTTCCGAGTATAAGAAATGTAGTGTTTGTATGCAACATAAAGGAAATGTCAATGGTCCTAATCCAATCCAAGTGTACCCAACCACTAGCGAACCGTGGGAAAGAGTTGCCCTTGACTTGTTAATAAATTTTAAATGTTCCCTCCAAGGCAACAAACATCTGTGTGTTATGGTAGACCATTTCACCAGATATTGTGAGTTAGTTCCTATTGCAGATAAGACTGCAGAGACAGTAGCTAAAGCGTTTAAAGAACGCATTATCTGCAGGCATACCACCTCAGAGTCCTTAGTAACAGATAATGGAGGTGAATTCTGTAATGAGATTCTTGAAAATTTGTGTACTTTATACAAGATCTCTAAATCTACAATTGTTCCTCATCATCCTGCCAGCAATGGGTTAGCCGAACGAACCAATAAGAAAGTACTTGATGTCCTGAGAGCCACTATCAACCCCAATAGTGAAACTTGGGATGAAGTCATACCAGATGTTCAATGTGCCAAAAATTCTGCTTACAATGCTTCTATAGGTGATACTCCACATTATGCATTGTATGGTGTAGACAAGCGTTTACCCTATGAGTTGTTATATTCCACTCCGAAACCAAATTACAACCCTGATGATTTCGTAGCAACTCGTACCAGCATGGCTCAGAGTGTTTTTAGAAGAATCCGTGAAACACTTCACAAATCAACAGCAGAATTTACTAGAGTAACTAATAGCTGTGCTAAGCCATCAAAAGTCAAAGTTGGTGCGAGAGTAATGCTGACAAATTTCAACAAAACATCCGCAATGCCTAAGCTCGATCAAAAGTTTGTCGGACCTTATTGAGTTGTAGAACATACCTCTGGTAATAAGTATAAGGTTACAGAAATTAGTACTGGTAAATACAAAGAATCGCATTTAGATCATATGAAATTAGTATGCAACGTTGATGATATTGCTACCCAGACTAATGTGACAGATGCTGAAGATCCTCTTGACTCTGTACCCTCTACCTCAGATACTCAGTCAGATAATCAACTTGAATGTCATTACTCCTTGCGTACTCGACAAGTAATGAAAAACCCACAAGTATCTTTTGTAGATACTCGTTCAAATCTCCCTCAGTCAAGGCATGTGTTAGCCATTGCAGAGGAATTCGATCCTCCCAGAGATGATAACCATTCTGCATATGTAAATCTCACCCTCGCAGAATTGGGTTTAAATGTACGTAGCCTGTATAACTAGATGTTCGAGATGAAGTAAATTGTCAACTGTTTGTTATTAACTGATTAGTTTTTTCAGAATTTTTTTTTTTCGAATTCACGTTCTGAGAATTTGACAGTAATGATCTGAGTGCGCACCAGATGCCTTTGCTGTTAATTTCACCTTGTATATATATATTTATTCGTCCTCAGAATCCATAGAGTGCATGAATACAGATCGATAAATCAATTCCATCCATACTGTACAGTGATTTGTTCTCATAGTTTGTAATGTATTACGTTAAAAGTGATTACGTTAACACCCATTACGTAAAATTCATTATGTTAACATCCAGTATGATACCATCCATTAATTCTAAGTTATATATGAATTTGTTATTGTATAGAATCAGCCCAGAAACACCTGCCTGTTCAGCCTATAGATAGTAGTGTATGTCGAGACGACATGTAACATGACCGAGCTGTCAGCAAAGTTGCTGATCCCTGTGTTGTATAGCATATCAGTATCATCCATGTGCTTTAGATAGGAGATCCCTAGGCCTGTGACTGTTTGTGTGATGTCACGGGATGCGCATGTGTACGTTCGTACCTCTGCCACCCCCTCAGTCGACACTTAGACATGCAGGCTAGAACACGGCAAGGCTGGGCTCCATCTCCCTTTACCAGAGTCTGACAGTATATCGTTACCATCCAACAAGTGTGTCTACCTTCAACCCTCGATATCTCCATTTAAGAACCCCTACGATACAGGGGTCGAGACTCACCTCCTGGCCCTGCCTCTTCACTGATCGCTACTAGGTCCTATCTCTCTCTCTGCTTCCTGAGCTTTGTCATACCTCTTCTTAAAACTACGTATGGTTCCTGCCTCCACCAATTCACTTGCTAGGCTATTCCACTTCCTGACGACTCTGTGACTGAAGAAATACTTCCTAACGTCCCTGAGACGCGTCTGAGTCTTCAGCTTCCAGTTGTGACTCCTTGTTTCTGTGTCCCCTCTCTGGAACATCCTATCTCTGCCCACCTTGTCTATTCCCCGCAGTATCTTATATGTCGTTATCATGTCTCCCCTGACCCTTCTGTCCTCCAGTGTCGTCAGTCCGATTTCCCTCAACCTTTCCTCGCACGACATTCCCCTGAGCTCTGGGACTAGCCTTGTTGCAAACCTTTGTACTTTCTCTAACTTCTTGACGTGCTTGACGAGGTGTGGGTTCCAGACTGGTGCTGCATACTCCAGTATGGGCCTAACATACACAGTGTACAGTGTCTTGAACGATTCCTTATTAAGGTATCGGAACGTTATTCTCAGGTTTGCCAGGCGCCCGTATGCTGCAGCAGTTATTTGGTTGTTGTGTGCCTCAGGTGATGTGTTCGGTGTTATGGTCACTCCAAGGTCTTTCTCTCTGAGTGAGGTCTGTAGTCTTTGTCCACCTAGCCTATACTCAGTCTGTAGTCTTCTTTGCCCCTCCCCAATCTTCAAGACTTTGCAGTTGGCAGGGTTGAATTCGAGAAGCTAGTTTCTGGACCACATGTCCAGCCTGTCCAGGTCTCTTTGCAGTGCTGCTTCATCCTCGTCCGATTTAATTCTTCTCATCAACTTCACGTCATCTGCGAACAGAGACACGTCAGAGTCTATTCCTTCCATCATGTCGTTCACATATATCAAAAATAGCACTGGTCCTAGAACTGACACCTGTGGGACCCCGCTCGTAACAGGCGCCCACTGTGATACCTCTTCACGTACCATGACTAGTTGCTGCCTCCCTGTCAGGTATTCCCTTATCCATTGCAGTGTCCTCCCTTTTACATGCGCCTGATCCTCCAGCTTCTGCACTAATCTCTTGTGGGGAACTGTGTCAAAGACCTTCCTGCAGTCTAGGAAAACGCAATCTACCCACCCCTCTCTCTCGTGTCTTACTTCTGTTACCTAGTCATATAACTCCAGGAGGTTTGTGATACAAGATTTGCCTTCCATGAACCCATGCTGGTTTTCATTTATAATCTTGTTCCTTTCCAGGTGTTCGACCACTCTCCTCCTGATAATCTTCTCCATGACTTTGCACACAATACATGTCAGAGACACAGGTCTGTAGTTTAGTGCCTCGTTTCTGTTTCCTTTCTTAAATATGGGGACTACATTAGCTGTCTTCCATTTCTCAGGTAGTTGCCCAGTTTCAAAGGATGTGTTGAAGATTGTGGTTAGAGGCACGCACAGCATCTCTGCTCCTTCTCTTAGGACCCATGGGGAGATGTTGTCCGGTCCCATCGCCTTTGAGGTGTCAAGGTCACTTAAGAGCTTCTTCACCTCCTCCTCAGTTGTTCGTATGTCATCCAACACTTGTTTGTATATTCCCTCTTGATGTTCCCTTCTGTGCTGTCTTCCCACAGCCCTTCCTGTCTCTACTGTAAAAACTTCCTTAAATCTCCTCTTCAGCTCCTCACATACCTCCTGATCATTTCTTGTGAGTTCTCCACCTTCTGTCCTTAATCTGATCACCTGGTCTTTGACTGTTGTCTTCCTCCTGATGTGGCTATACAACAGTTTCGGGTCAGTCTTGATTCTCGATGCTATGTCATTTTCATACTGTCGTTGGGCCTCCCTCCTTACCTGTGCGTACTCATTCCTGGCTCTGCGACTGATCTCCCTATTTTCGTGTGTTCTCTGCCTTCTGTACTTTTTCCATTCTCTATTGCATTTTGTTTTTGCCTCCTTACACCGTCGGGCAAACCAGGGGCTCGTTCTGGTCTTCCTGTTGTTACTGTTGCCCTTGGGAATAAACCTTTCAACTGCCTCCTTGCATTTTTTTGTTACATATTCCATCGTTTCATTTACTGGCTTTCCTGCCAGTTCTCTGTCCCACTGGACCTCCCGCAGGAAGTTCTTCAACCCTATGTAGTCCCCTCTTTTATAGTCAGGCTTTTCCCATTCAACTCCTGTTACTCTCTCCACTTGCAGCTCTACTATGTAATCAAAGCACAGAACCACGTGGTCGCTAGCTCCTAGGGGACTCTCATACTTGATGTCCTCAATGTCTGAGCTGCCCAGGGTGAACACAAGGTCCAACCTTGCTGGTTCATCCTCCCCTCTCACTCTGGTAGTGTCCTTAACATGTTGGTGCATGAGGTTTTCCAGCACCATGTCCAACATCCTGGCTCTCCATGTTTCGGGACCCCCATGTGGCTCCAGGTTTTCCCAGTCAATCTCCCTGTGGTTGAAATCCCCCATAACCAGGAACTTTGCTCTGCTGGAGTGAGCTCTTCTTGCCACCTCAGCAAGTGTGTCCACCATTGCTCTGTTGCTCTCTTCATATTCCTCTCTTGGCCTCCTGCAGTTCTGTGGTGGATTATACATCACTGCAATGACCACTTTGTGTTCCCCAGACTGAAGTGTACCTGCTATGTAGTCTCTTTCTCCCGTCTCATCTATACCTTCCATTTTCTCGAATTTCCATCTGTTTTTTTACGAGCAGAGCAACCCCACCTCCCCCCCTGCCCCTTCTATCTTTCCTCATGATCTGGTATCCTGGTGCGAAGATTGCATCTGTTATTGTCTCCATGAGTTTTGTTTCTGTAACTGCTATGATGTCTGGGGACTTCTCATTGATTCTTTCTTGCCATTCCTCATGTTTATTCGTTAATCCATCTCTATTTGTGTACCAAACCTTCAACTTCTGTTCTAATACTGTAACTGTGGTGCGGGAGGTAGAAACAGAGGGATCAGTGTGTGATGGTTGGTTTGGATTGTTCAGTTGCCTTGGGGGTGTCGTGGCTGGAGTCCTTCTGCAGGTGTTTCTGGGGGGTGCGTTTGTCCTTCCATTTGATCCTAGGTTATTCTGCTCTCCTTTTTCATTTCCTCCCATTTTTCCTTTCGTTTTTGAACTCTTTCTTTCACTGTCTTCCTTTCGTCCTGTGTTCTGTCTCGATCGAGGTACACACTCCGGAACTCCTGCTTGCCTCTCAGCCGTGCTTTCTTCAGTGTGTGTGCGTGTGTGTGTGTGTGTGTGTGTGTGTGTGTGTGTGTGTGTGTGTGTGTGTGTGTGTGTGTGTGTGTATGTGTGTGTGTGCGTGTGTGTGTGTGCATGTGTGTGTGCATGTGTGTGTGTATGTGTGTGTGCGTATGTGTGTGTGTGTATGTGCGTTTGTGTGTACTCACCTAGTTGAGGTTGCAGGGGTCGAGTCCGAGCTCCTGGCCACGCCTCTTCAGTGGTCGCTACTAGGTCACTCTCCATGAACCGTGAGCTTTATCATACCTCTGCTTAAAGCTAAGTATGGATCCTGCCTCCACTACATCGCTTCCCAAACTATTCCGCTTTCTGACTGCTCTGTGGCTGAAGAAATACTTCCTAACATCTCTGTGATTCATCTGTGTCCTCAACTTTCAACTGTGTCTCCTTGTTACTTGTCTAATCTCTGGAACATCCTGTCTTTGTCCACCTTGTCAATTCCTCTCAGTATTTTGTATGTCGTTATCATGTCCCCCTATCTCTCCTGTCCTCCAGTGTCGTCAGGTTGATTTCCCTTAACCTCTTCTCGTTGGACATACCTCTTAGCTCTGGGACTAGTCTTGTTGCAAACCTTTGCACTTTCTCTAGTTTCTTTACGTGCTTGGCTAGGTGTAGGTTCCAAACTGGTGCCGCATACTCCAATATGGGCCTAACGTACACGATGTACAGGGTCCTGAACGATTCCTTATTAAGATGTTGGAATGCTGTTCTGGGGTTTGTCAGGCGCCCATATGCTGCAGCCGTTATTTGGTTGATGTGCGCTTCAGGAGATGTGCCTGGTGTTGTACTGACCCCAAGATCTTTTTCCTTGAGAGATGTTTGTAGTCTCTGGCCCCCTAGACTGTACTCCGTCTGCAGTCTTCTTTGCCCTTCCCCAATCTTCATGACTTTGCACTTGGTGGGATTGAACTCCAGGAGCCAATTGCTAGACCCTGCAGCCTGTCCAGATCCCTTTGTAGTTCTGCCTGGTCTTCGATCGAATGAATTCTTCTCATCAACTTCACGTCATCTGCAAACAGGGACACCTCGGAGTCTATTCCTTCCGTCATGTCGTTCACAAATACCAGAAACATCACTGGTCCCTGTGGGACCCTGCTGGTCACAGGTGCCCACTCTGACACCTCGCCACGTACCATGACTCGCTGCTGTCTTTCTGACAAGTATTCCCTGATCCATTGTAGTGCCTTCCCTGTTATCCCTGCTTGGTCCTCCAGTTTTTGCACTAATCTCTTGTGTGGAATTGTGTCAACGCCTTCTTGCAGTCCAAGAATATGCAATCTACCCACCCCTCTCTCTCTTGTCTTACTGCTGTCACCATGTCATAGAACTCCAGTAGGTTTGTGACACAGGATTTCCCATCCCTGAAACCATGTTGGCTGCTGGTGATGAGATCATTCCTTTCTAGGTGTTCCACCACTCTTTTCCTGATAATCTTCTCCATGATTTTGCATACTATACATGTCAGTGACACTGGTCTGTAGTTTAGTGCTTCATGTCTGTCTCCTTTTTTAAAGATTGGGACTACATTTGCTGTCTTCCATGCCTCAGGCAATCTTCCTGTTTCTATAGATGTATTGAATATTGTTGTCAGGGGTACACATAGCACCTCTGCTCCCTCTCTCAGGACCCATGGAGTGATGTTATCTGGTCCCATTGCCTTTGAGGTATCTAGCTAACTCAGAAGCCTCCTCACTTCTTCCTCGGTTGTGTGCACTGTGTCCAGCACTTGGTGGTGTGCCCCACCTCTCCGTCTTTCTGGAACCCCTTCTGTCTCCTCTGTGAACCCTTCTTTGAATCTCTTATTGAGTTCCTCACATACTTCAAGGTCTTTTCTTGTTGTCTCTCCTCCTTCTTTCCTTAGCCTGATTACCTGGTCCTTGACTGTTGTTTTCCTCCTGATGTGGCTGTTTAACAGTTTCGGGTCAGATTTGGCTTTCGATGCTATGTCGTTTTCATATTGTCATTGGGCCTCCCTTCTTATCTGTGCATATTCGTTTCTGGTTTTACGACTGCTCTCCTTATTCTCCTGGGTCCTTTGCCTTCTATATTTCTTCCATTCCCTAGCACGCTTGGTTTTTTCCTCCCTGCACCTTTGGGTGAACCATTGGCTCATCCTGGCTTTTTCATTATTCCTGTTACCCTTGAGTACAAACCTCTCCTCAGCCTCCTTGCACATTGTTGCTACATATTCCATCATCTCATTAACTGGCTTCCCTGCCAGTTCGCTTTCCCACTAAACCCCATTCAGGAAGTTGCTCATTCCCGTGTAGTCCCCTTTCTTGTAGTTTGGCTTCATTTGTCCTGGCCTTCCTGCTTCCCCCTCCACTTGTAGCTCTGCTGTGTATTCAAAGCTTAAAACTACATGATCACTGGCCCCAAGGGGTCTTTTATATGTGATGTCCTCAATATCTGCACTACTCAAGGTGAATACTGAGTCCAGTCTTGCTGGTTCATCCTCTCCTCTCTCTCTTGTAGTGTCCCTTACGTGTTGGTACATGAAGTTTTCCAGTACTACCTCCATCATCTTAGCCCTCCATGTATCTTGGCCCCCATGAGGCTCCAAGTTCTCCCAATCGATCTCATTGTGGTTAAAGTCACCCATGATCAGGAGCTTTGCCCTGCATGCATGAGCTCTTCTGGCCACTGCAGTCAGTGTGTCAACCATCGCTCTATTGCTCTCGTCATACTCTTGCCTTGGCCTCCTGCTGTTCTGTGGTGGGTTATACATCACTGCAATTACCACCTTGGGACCTCCAGAGTGAAGCGTTCCCACTATGTAATCACTTTCTTCTCTGTTGTCTCCTCTCTCCAGCTCATCAAAATTCCATCGGTTTTTGATCAGCAGTGCCACTCCTCCACACCTTCCTGTTCCCTCTGTCTTTCCTCAGGATCTGGTATCCCACTGGAAAGATGGCATCTGCTATCATACCTGTAAGCTTGGTTTCTGTGAGAGCTATGAGGTCCGG